>NC_085847.1:1890000-2152500 GCF_035594765.1 Anolis carolinensis
GCGCCAGCTGCGCCCGTAACCTTAAGACTTGGCCACGGTGGTTCACACTCTAGTAACATCCTGAATAGACTACTGCAATGCACTCTATGTTGGGCTGCCTTTGAAGACTGTTTGGAAGCTTCAAGTAGTCCAACGG
This sequence comes from Anolis carolinensis, assembly GCF_035594765.1. NCBI lineage: Eukaryota > Metazoa > Chordata > Lepidosauria > Squamata > Anolidae > Anolis > Anolis carolinensis. Next base: position 1,890,137 of record NC_085847.1, read on the forward strand.
CTGCTCACTGGAGTGCACAACCCCATTGTTACACCAGCTCCACTCCTTATTTATTTTATTTGCGACATTTATATACCGCCCTTCTCACCCCGAAGGGGACTCAGGGCGGTTTACAAGTATATATACATACAATATATTATATTATACAACTATATCGCAATATTATTAGTAATATTGCATGTAATATAAATATACAATTATAATAGTCAGTTATAATTATTATTACATTGTATTACATCATAATATTATTATTAATATTACATGTATATACAATGTATTATAATATTAGTATAGTATAATATTATTATATATCATTATATCATTAAATTGATACAGGAGACATGGTGGAAAGATGTCTTCCCGGCCCTTATCTGCTACCCTACCGAGCACAGTTCAATGTGCTGGCTTTAGCCTATAAAGCCCTAAACGGTTCTGGCCCAGTTTACCTGTCCGAATGTATCTCCTCCTATAAACCACCTCGGAGGTTTAAGATCTTCTGGGGAGGCCCTGCTCTCAGTCCCAGCTCCTTCACAAGCATGACTGGCAGAGACGAGAGATAGGGCCTTCTCAGTGGTGGCCCCTCGGCTCTAGATCTCCCTCCCCAGCAAAATCAGATCAGCTCCCTCCCTCCTGAACTTTGGAAATTAAAAATGTGGCTGTGGGATCATGCCTTTGAAGAGTAAGTCAGTGCAGTAAGTGGATACGGAATGAGTGCAGTTATGACTGAAATGGCTCCTGGACTATGATTTTGGATTGTGTGATTTTGTTTAATGTTTTTAACTTTTGTATGTCTATTTACGTGCCATTGAATTGTTGCCTACTTGTAAGCTGCTGAGTCCCCTTCGGGGTGAGAAGGGCAGGGTATAAATATAGTAAATAAACATATAGGTAGTAATATCGTCACAATCATCATCCAACCCATACTGGAGATACAGATGACTAGCATGTGTGCCCGCATTTCTTCATTCAATGGGAGAAGCCGTACGTTGTCCCTGTTTTGTGTTGTTTCCATTGGTTAAAGCATGGAACCCAGGGGTTGCAAGGAGGGTGTCAGATTGGTCACCAAAGACGATCAGAAAACACATATTTTTGATGGTCTTAGGAACCGCTTCAGCAGAGAAGCCTGGATGCAGGTGAACTACAACTCCCAAACTCAAGATCAGTGACCACCAAACCCTTCCAAGTATTTTCTGTCGGTCATGAGAGTTTTGTGTGCCAAGTTTGGTTCAATTCCATCGTTGGTGAAGTTCAGAATACCCTTTGATTGTAGGTTAACTATAAATCCCAATAACTACAACTCCCAAATGACAAAATCAATCTCTTCCCAACCCCACCAGTATTCAAATTTCGGCGTATCAAGTATTTGTGCCAAATTTGGTCCAATAAATGAAAAAACATCCCGCATATCAGATACTTACGTTATGATTCATAACAGTAACAATGAAAATAATTGTATGGTTGGGGGTCACCACAACATGAGGAACTATATTAAGGGGTCGTGGCATTAGGAAGGTTGAAAACCACTGGTTTAGGGCCATGGCAAGGGTGGGATGGGGGTCGCTTTGCATCTCCATACATTTCAACCCAAAATAGAGACACCATGACCGCAAACCAACTTCTTGCCCTCCCATGCTTTTCACCAGGGGTTTTGAAAACGAAAACAATGTATTATGTGCCTTTGGGGTGGCATCACTGCCAGGTGGATTCAGGGTCTTCTTTGACCTGCAAAGTTTGGCAGTAAAGCATCTAACCCCCCAGAAAGAAAGAAAGAAACAAGCAGCAAAGCTCAGTTTTAAAAAGAAACTCGACTTTTTATAAATTATAAACCCATCCAGTTTAAAGCAGATTGCTAGCAGTTTCGTCACTGAAATTCGGTGGGCGGCGGAGGCTGTTCCATACAGACTTTCCACAGTCATAACTTAAGAGCAAGCGGCGCAAACCGGGGAGGGAGAGAGACGTCCCGAGGACCCCCTTCCCCCCTCCCTTTGAACGGGTTCAAGAAAGAGACAAAACGCCCCATGAATCAAACAGAACAGTCGCAAAATAGAAACGCAATTTTTAAACAGTTAAAAATGACTAAAAAGATACAACGCTTGCCACCCCCCCGCAATCCAAACAAAACACAGCCAGGCAACGGGGTTTTCTGTGTGGATTGACATCCTCCGTCCTGATCCACAGAGAAGAACTGGGTGGCCAGAGAGAGAGAGCGGTGGAAGGACCTTGGCTGCGATAAAGAACAACAAACGTCTCTTGGTCTGTAAACAGTTGGCTTTTAGCACTCTGGCGGTACATGTTAAAGCACAAGAAAAATGGGATAAAACAACATTTTACAGTGAACTCAGAGGGAACATCTGAATGAGCGAGAATCCTCTCCAATTGATAGTTCCTAGCGCTCTAGAACCGTCTGGCCTGCTCCGCCAGAAGATCCAAACAGAGGCAAACCACCTTTGGAAGACAAAGGAGTTGAGAGCAACTCCGTAAAGATGGAACCACTCCACTCCAACGGGAGGGATGCCCATTTCCCCAAGGGCAACTGAACTACACAACGTGTCAACAATTCCTTTCAACGATTTAAAACAGGGTTTCAGCCAAAACAGACTGCCGGCCCCGTCCAGAGCAGAGCCAACGGCTGAATGCAGCTCAGGAGGCAGTAAACATGAGCCACACTAAGCAAACATTCCATCGCAACAGAGCTTGCGAGAAAGACAACGGCGCTTGCGGGAAACTGCCATCAACTGCCATTTTGCTGACAATTCCCGGGGCCCAGGAAATGCCTAACATGCTATTTCAAGACATATCTCACATTAAAGTCAGCAAGACTAGGCACTTTGGACCCTGACGCCGAATGAAGAAGTCTGGTTGGAAATATTTTTAAAAGCCTCTCTCACAAAGCAGTTAACAAAGGAGGCAGTTGTTTTGAAATGTATATAGACAAAATCCAAATTTCAGTCTTGTATCTTATCAAACTACGCTGCGTACACCGTTCTCTTGAGGAGAACATCTCTAGATCTTTAAGTAAAAGCCACACCAGCCTTCCTTAAAAGGTCTACGGTCTTGAGTCTTTGGACCAAAAAGGAAAAAGACTCCCAAAGTTGGGCTTAGCTTTTGTCCAGGTTGTCTAGTTCAGGCTCTGTCTACCACAACGCTGTCTAGGCTTCGAAACTACACGAAGATGGAGAGCGGCCCTGAAACAAATGGGAAAAAATATCCATCATGACGTTGACATCACTAGCGCTCTCCAAACATTAAAACTACATCGCTGGATGTTCTTTTTCTTAAACCAGTCACTTTTCCAAAGCTTGCTTCCAAACAAAATCTGTTTTTAGGCTCAGTTTTTAAGGAGTTCAATCCGCTGTTTCTTTCCCTTGTGCCAGTCAGCAAAAAACAACACAAGGTTAGTATTGAAACACAATTACAACTTGAAAAGGGGAAAAAAAGGTATTTTTGTCTTGTTAGCTTGAAAATAAAATCAAACGCAATGGGGCACGAAGCGAGTATTTGGCAAGAAATGAGACTATGGATCTGTCGCCAAAAGCCAAGGCTTCGGACCTGAACACTGGAGACCAATCCTAGGCTGGATTTACACTGTCATATAATGCATTAGACAGCAATGTAGATCCAGCCCTAGTCTGTCTACCAAACAATAGACATAGCCCTTAACCTGACAGGAGCGGATGCAAGTCCTCACCAAGATCTGCGTCAGGTGGAATGAGATTTAGTCCCTTGGCAATGGGATTGAGCAGCCTGTTGTCCACACGTCTACCTCATCCTAAGTTTATCTTACATACATTCCCCAAAGATGCTCAGCATCCGTCGTAAGATTAGGTAAGCGTGAGAAACAGGAGACGCAACTCATCCAAACTCATCCAAACCTCAATAATAAAGATACCATTCCAGATCGTATGAACCAATCACTATTTTGTCCCGAGACAGACAACATGGGTCATCTCTCTGGGCTGAAAGTGAAGAAGCAACGCATGCTTTCGGTCAACTGTGTTTCAAAATCAAGTGTATCGCTTCCTTCGGTCACTATTTCATCCTACTGCCTCCGTATAGTGTTTTTTAATTTATAACACACAAAAAGGTTAAAAACTCAACTTGCGCAGGCCTCCTATTCAACCCTCTGGGACCGTAACTAAGTTGGACCTATGAAGAGACTGGGGAAAAAATGACAAAGGAACAGGAAGCGGCTCAAAGCCTCACAGCTGAGCACAGGCCTCTCTCGACTTCTGCTTTCCTAAGGCAAGAAACGGAGACACGAAAATAGAAACATCGTGGGATGGAAAAAAAGAAAAAAGAAAATACAAACTCCTTTGAAATATGCTTTACACTGGATTTCTATTGCTGCTTCTAAAGACGTCAAAAACCCCCAAAAGTGTTTCGGGAGAAGAAGGCTCCCTCTCCGCCCACAAAGGGAAGCGAAACGAGTTCCGGGGGTTTTTTGCTCCGGTTACAATAGGCTTATTATGAACGTGTATAAAAAGTGGTCTAACCCTGACGGAGGAGGGTCCCTGCGCCTCGATTTTATGTACAATAATTTAATCGCTTGAATATAACTTTGTAATACATAAAAAAACTATCTTATGATAAAAGTCCTTCATGCATTGGTGAGGAAGTTCCCGATTTCGATGTCAAGAGGGGTGGCGGGTGAGGCTCCGTTTGTTGTTGTCCGGCGTCGGCTCATCGCTCCCGGCCTTCTGGCGGCGCCCGCGATGTGGCGCTTCCTCACACCTTCAGGTGTTTGATGGTGTCAAGTCTCTTTTTCAGCAGCTCTCCCATTTCCTGAACTGCGTGCTGGTAACTGCTCTGGACCTTCCCTAGCGCAGTCTTTGTAAACTTCTTTTCTTCCTGGGAAAAGGAAGACATCGAGATTATTCGTATTATATTTATAGTGTTTTATATACACCAGTGATGCCCAAAGTGGGTGCTACCGCCCCCCGGTGTGCGCTGGACACGAGGCGGGGCCTCTTCCCAAGTGCCGGAGACAGGGCTGAGCTCCTGAAGCACCTGTTAGGACACACAGGGGGTGGAGCTAGAGGAGTGGGCGTGGCTTCTTCCCAAGAGCCGGCTCCGGCTTAGAAATGGAGATGAGCACCAACCCCCTGGACTTAACGTCAGGGGAAAACCTTTACCTTTACTATTAATTGTTATAATATAATACTAGTTAATATTTCTTAATAGACATGAAACAATCAGGGCCAGTTAACACCTCCCAACAAAGGATTCCCTCAGGCAGGAAGCAGCCAGGCTTTGAATCCGCAAGGCCATTAAATACTAATCAAGGTGATCAAAGCAACATTCCCACTTGCCTCAAACAGACAATGTCATTCCACAGGGATATAAACCCCACTTGCCTAGTTTCCAACAGACTTCACAACCTCTGAGGATGCCTGCCATAGATGTGGGCAAAACGTCAGAAAAGAATGCTTCTGGAACATGGCCAGACAGCCCGGAAAACTCATGGCAACCCAATAATAATAATAACAATAATAATTTCTTATTTACGTTTCCTTGAAGCAGGGCACAACATAGTTAAAACACATTACCATAAAGCATTATGTAAAATACATATATTCAAACGTATTTCTATGAAATACATTGATGAAAATGCTCAGAATGATAACACTGTTCGAACATAACCAGAGTAGGAAGTCCCCCAAAGGGAATCCAAGCCTCTATTCTAAGGCAGCTGGAAAAGTAAAAGGATAAATCGCATCCTCCATTTATATCCCTGAGTGCCTCGCCCCCAGAACGGCGGAATAATTGGAAGACAGATCTGACTTGTAAAGAGAAAAGGCTTTTGTAAAGCACTCTGGCGGGGCCCTCTCCGCTTGTCACCTGCCTGGAAAATGCCCAGACCACACTTTCCTGCCAGCTGCATGATTTTCCAGACACTCTTATGCTGTGGGCAAAACAGTGAGGCTGAAAACAACCCGTTTCAATGCAATGCGAGAACAGGAACTGAAAAGGGTACGAGAAATGCTGCAGAGCGGGTCAACGATAGATTCGGCAGCTGTTTGTTTTGTCAGAAGAGCGGAGTTGTCTTTTGTTTGGAAGTTACTAATGATGAAGAGCAAGCTTGCCTACCTCATTTACTCCAGCATTTATATGCTCACCCTCCATTGAATCGAAGCTTTCTCCAGCCCATTGCCTCCCCACCTTTGGCACAGCAGGTGTTTGAGAGACACCCCAAAACCACGTCCACAAAGCCTTTCGCCTGGTGCCCTCATGTGGCGCTTGTGGGAACAGCACGATTGAGCTCCTCCGCAGAACATACATTCCCTTTTCTCCAAAAATTAGCTTCCGCACATTTCTAAGACAGGGCAGGCCAGAACTAGAATGGGAGCATTCGCCTCTCTTAAACTCTTTAGAGCCCATTCATAATAATAATAATAATAACAACAACAACACAGTCCTAGACACTTGGGAAGTGTTCGACTTGTGATTTTGTGATACGAAATCCAGCATATCTATCTTGTTTACTGTATCATAATAATAATAATAATAATAATAATAATAATAATAATAATAATAATAATAATTTAATTTATAGACTGCCCTATCACCATGAAGGGACTCAAGGCGATTTCCAAAATATGGCAACCATTCAATGCCCAAAGAAAATTCTACAAAACAGTATACATCAAGGCAAAGCACATTAGATATAAACAACCGAACTGTAACTTAATAAACAAAACGACAACCAACAGAATAAGACTAACTCTCTCGTAAACTCATTGGGCTCTGAAGGGCCTGTTCATTTAATAATAATAAGAAGAAGAATAATTTTTATTTATAGACCACCCTATCACCCTGAAGGGACTCAAGGCAGTTTCCAATGCTCAAAGAAAACTATACCAAACAGTATACATCAAGGCAAAAGCACATTAGACAATATAAACAACCGAACTGTAACTTAATAAACAAAACGACAACCAACAGAATAAGACTAACTCTCTCTTAAACTCATTGGGCTCTGATGGGCCTGTTCATTTAATAATAATAATAATAATAATAATAATAATAATAATAATAGACACTTGGGAAGTGTCCGAACTGTAACTTAAATAAACATGACGACCAACAGAATAAGACTCACAATGAAAAAGAAATAAAAATAAAATGAAACACCATAAAACACGTAAAAATAAAAATATATAAAACTGAGTACATTTCCTCTGGCATTAAGTTCAGAAGCGGCCTGTCTCACCTGCAACAGTAAGTCGTCCTCTATAGACAGCTCTTCAAGTTTAAGTGCGGTGAGAGTAATTTCAAGCCCTTTGATATGATCGATCCCATTGGAAATGAGTGTCTGGAGCCCAGAAAGGTATTCTTGGAAGCTGGCAAACACCGGGGGCTAAAAGGAGGAACACAGAGAAGAGCGGTTAGAGGAAAGAGAGACGATCTGCACAACTTTCCAAAGTGCAGCGTTCTTCCACATGACCTCGGAGATCTTTGCCTACCATTGCGATGTTGCTCTCTTTTTTCTTCTTCTTCTTCTTCTGCAAGCTTGAACGGCAGGGCCGGAGGATGGTGTCCGAATAACCGCAGACCCACAGGACGATGGAAACGGTCTGCAAAGAGGAGGAGAGGGGCCCAAGGCCTTTAGGAAGGCTGCTCTCGGAGTCCATCACCAGCAAGCAAACAAGGCCTAGCCTCTCTCACTCACCTCCACAAAGAAGACAAGATTTTCGAGAACATTTGGATGGGTTTTGACGCTGTTTTCCCTCACTTCCAAGAGATCGCCTTTGCATTTATTGAACTGATCTTGAAAGAGAGAGGGAGAAAGTCATATATAAAATAAGGCAAGATACTGTTACTCTTTTTTTGTAGCTGCCCAACCCCAAGAAGTACAGATGATGATAATAATTACGATTTATTACTTATCTCTCCTTTTTCAAAAATATCCATAAACGTACATATTAAGACTTACAGTAGAGTCTGACTTATCCAAGCTAAACAGGCCGGCAGAACCTTGGATAAGCGATTATCTTGGATAATAAGGAGGGATTAAGGAAAAGCCTATTAAGCATCAAATTAGGTTATGATTTTACAAATTAAGCACCAAAACATGTTATACAACAAATTTGACAGAAAAAGTAGTTCAATACGCAGTAATGTTATGTTGTAATTACTGTATTTAAAAATTTAGCACCGAAATATCACAATATATTGAAAACATTGACTACAAAAATGGCTTGGATAATCCAGAAGCTTGGATAAGTGAGGCTTGGATAAGTGAGACTCTACTGTACTTAAAATATACCAGACACACCAGGAAATGAAACCACCACTGCCTTTTGAAAGAAGGAAATATTCATTTTTTTGTTCCTGATTTACCTGTTAGTTGTTCTAATAATGACGTCAAGCTATTTCCTATTCTCTCTTGAATTGCTGTTGAATCTTCTGAAAATAAAAAAAAATCAAACATTTCAATGATAATAAAATACTCAAAGCATTAGGAAAAATACAACAAGCACAGCTAAGCAACAAGGGCTACAAACAGAAAAACTCTAGAATGTGTTGTCGAAGGTTTTCATGGCCAGAATCACTGGGTCGTTGTAAGTTTTCCGGGCTGTCTAGCCATGTTCCAGAAGCATTCTCTCCTGACGTTTTGCCCAGGCATCCTGAGAGGTTGTGAGGTCTGGTGGAAACTAGGCAAGTGGGATGTCCAGGGTGAGAAAAAGAACTTTTGTCTGTTTGAGGCACATGTGAATGTTTGCCATTGAACAGCTTGATTAGCATTGAATAGCCTTGCAGCTTCAAGGTCTGGCCGCTTCCTGCCTGGGCAAAACGTCAGGAGAGAATGCTTCTGGAACATGGCCAGATCAGTGCAGTGTCTAAGCAGTCAAGGTCTTCCAAGTGCCATGGCAACCCCGTCATGCCACCTTCTCCCCCAGCCCCAAAGGCACTCTAGCTCTAGAAATACCAAAGACTCACCTAAACCGTTGGTATCAAGGTCATGAATTTCACTAACAAGGTTAAACAAGCTGGTCTGGCACTGGCAGCTCCCACTGCTGAAGTAGCGGGCCATTCGGGAAGGAGGAGGACCAAGGACTGGATACTGGGCAAAAAGCAAAACGAGGGGGAGAATTACATCACCGTAGTAGTAATAATAATAATAAAATAACAATACATTTTATTTGTTACCTGCCTCCCCACTTGGAAGTTTCTATAACTAGTCTGGCTGCTGTGTTTTGAACTAATGTGAGAGTTCTTGAACTTGATACAAAGGGAGCCCAATGTATTTACAGCGCACTCTTTTTGAAGGCATGGAGAAATATTATTATTATTATTACTTAATTATTTCTGGTGATTATTTTGGAAAATCTTATTCTTCTTCTTCTGATTTTTCCATAATTTTTGTGATTGTTTTGGTGAATATTTATTATTATTTTGATTTTTTTTCCATTATTTTTATCCTTATTTTTACGACTATTTTAATCTGATTTTATGAGTATTATATAGAGTGGCTTACAACATGTAATACAATGTAATAACATATAAAAATAACACTGTAATATAATATCAATATATAATACTACTAATAATATTGCAATACAGTGTTTCCTCACTACTTTGTGGTTCACTTTTAGCGGATTTGCTGTTTTGCGGTTTTTCAATAAACTCTAAAAGACTATTATAAATAATAAAAAATGACAATTTACGGCCTAAGGAGGGGAGGAAGGAGAAGCCAAAGGGAGAGAAAAGGAGCCCAAGCGGCAACGGGAGGAAAAGAAGGTGATTTATCAACACTTGATTGGTTGATAAAGACTGAAAATAGTGTATAACTACTAAAATAATGTATAAATATTAAAATAAATATAATGTCCCTACTTAGCGGATTTTCACTTATTGCAGGTAGTCTTGGAATCTAACCCCAGCGATAAGTGAGGAAACACTGTACAGGGTGTAATTTACAGTAGAGTCTCACTTATCCAACATAAACAGGCCGGCAGAATGTTGGATAAGTGAATATGTTGGATAATAAGGAGAGGTTACGAAAAAGCCTATTAAACATCAAAATAGGTTATGATTTTACAAATTAAGCACCAAAACATCATGTTATACAACAAATTTGACAGAAAAAGTAGTTCATTACACATTAATGCTATGTAGTAATTACTGTATTTATGAATTTAGCACCAAAATATCATGATATATTGAAAACATTGACTACAAAAATGCGTTGGATAATCCAGAATGTTGGATAAGCGAGTGTTGGATAAGTGAGACTACTGTATTATATTATTAGTATAGCGCAATATAAGCATTATTTATTACTATACTGTACTATAATAATATTTATTTATATATTTGTATATTTCAAGTTGTATTGTAATGTTTTTAATTGTGAGCTGCTTTGACTCTCCGAATGGAGAAAAAAAGTGGGATATAATAATAATAATAATAATAATAATAATAATAATAATAATATATTTGGGTGTCATAAGCATACTGACAGCACCCTACCCCATGCCTCCAGATGATCTCTCCCATTGCTTCTGGTTAAATCTAGTTCTTGAGGTCTACGATTAATTGGTTCCCTAGTGGTTAAAAGCACGCATGTCCCCAAACAATAAAATCCAAACTCTGTATCTCAACTCCTTGCCCAATATTGCTGTAAAAAGCCTTTATTAAAAAGCTGCGCAGGCCTTCCTTGAGTCGTACCTGGATCTTCTGCTCCAGAAAGCGTTTCCCCGAATTCACGGCAGCGTCCAGTTGCCGCAGCAGAGCCCGGACGGTGTCAATCTTGGAGGAGACGCCGTTCTCCGCGTTCTTCTCGGAGTTCCGGGGCTGAGCTTTGTGGCTGAGTGCCGGCAGGCCACTGATCAACCGCAGCGTCAGAGACCGGATCCGCAACCAGATGGTCTCCTCCTCCAAGGAAAGCCTCCGGTTGTCTTCGGAAATGCACCTGGGAAAGGACACGCGTGTGAGCCCACAATGGGAAGCACGAACACGTTGCCTGTTCACACGCTCCCAAAACCAAGGCCAAAGGGAGGCACTGACCTGTCTTTTGGATCCCAATTAAACAGGACAGTGAGGTCTCGGTTATCTTGCAGATCATTCCAGGGAATGTCGTCGTCTTCGGGACTGAGGCTCATGGACTTTATACTTTCTTCTAAACTGGTTGATCTACGTGAGGGGCGAGATAGAAGGACAACATCATATGCTGAAGTTTGGTGACCATAATCTATACACATAATACAAGTGAAAATATGTATGTGTATGTGGCCGGACTTACATATTTGCTTCAAGTAACAGGTCCAGCAACATCCGTTCGGTGCGGACTTGTGCAAAGTGAAGCGAGGAGTTCAGTCGGTTCCTGAAAGCAATGAACTCCGGGATCTTCTCAAATGCACCATATTTATAGGCTTGGATGATGTATTCTGAGGTCTAGGAAGGAAAGACACAAAATCCTCAGTGTGGATTAACATACATGTTCAGGCGTTTTTGTACAGAATCAAGAATGATGCTCATTAACCACATTCCCTGAGTGAGAGGCACTCAATGTCAAGATTGCTTACAATACAAGATGGCATTATTTTAAGTATTTTCAAGTAATTTTTATTTATTTATTCATTTATTTATTAGCGACATTTATATTCCGCCCTTCTCACCCCGAAGGGGACTCAGGGAGGCTTACAAGTCATATGTACATACAATATATATTATTCGTATAGCACAATATAAGCATTATATATTGCTATATTGTACTATAATAGTATATTGTATATTATTAGTAGTATTACATGTAATATAAATATACCATTATAATAGTGTATTATTGTTATTATTATTAATATTGAGGGTTTTCCAAGTAATTTTTCTTTAAGTAAATTTTTCCAAGTACCGTATATACTCGAGTATAAGCCGACCCGAATATAAGCCGAGGCACCTAATTTTACCACAAAAAAACTGGGAAAACACTGACTCCAGTATAAGCCGACATACCAATAAAATTTCATTAATTGAGGCATCGGTAGTTTAAATGTTTCTGACTCTTTACATCAAACTGTAATTTAAGATAGGACTGTTCAACTCTGATTAAATCATTATTTTCATCTTCTTCAATGTAAATGTTCTTATGTATCATTTTAATAATAATAGTGTAATAATAATAAATGCAGTAAAATAATAAATGTATTATTAATAATAAAAATAGAGTAAAATAAAGGTAAAAGTAACAATAATAGAGTAAAATAATAAATGTAATAATAAAAATAGAGTAAAATACAGTAGAGTCTCACTTATCCAACACTCACTTATCCAACGTTCTGGATTATCCAACGCATTTTTGGAGTCAGTGTTTTCAATATATCGTGATATTTTGGTGCTAAATTCGTAAATACAGTCATTACTACATAGCATTACTGTGTATTGAACTACTTTTTCTGTCAAATTCGTTGTATAACATGATGTTTGGGTGCTTTATTTGTAAAATCATAACCTAATTTGATGTTTAATAGGCTTTTCCTTAATCCCTCCTTATTATCCAACATATTCGCTTATCCAACATTGTGCCGGCCCGTTTATGTTGGATAAGTGAGACTCTACTGTAAAGGTAAAAGTAACAATAATAGAGTAAAATAATAAATGTAACAATACCCATAATAATAGAGAAAAATAATAAATATACCATATATACTTGAGTATAAGCTGACTTGAATATAAGCCCACCAGGATCCTCACCCGAGTATAAGCCAAGGAGGGTTTTTTTCAATCCTAAGAAAGGGCTGAAAAACCAGGCTTACACTCAAGTATATACAGTATACTGTATTAAATTATATTATTATATGACTATACAATATATTACAGTAGAGTCTCACTTATCCAAGCTAAACAGGCCAGCAGAAGCTTGGATAAGCAAATATCTTGGATAATAAGGAGGGATTAAGGAAAAGCCTATTAAACATTAAATTAGGTTATGATTTTACAAATTAAGCACCAAAACTTCATGTTATACAACAAATTTGACAGAAAAATTCAGTACGCAGTAATGTTATGTTGTAATTACTGTATTTACGAATTTAGCACCAAAATATCACGATATATTGAAAACATTGACTACAAAAATGGCTTGGATTATCCAGAGGCTTGGATAAGCGAGGCCTGGATAAGTGAGACTCTACTGTATTATGATTATTCTTGTTGTTGTTGTTGTTGTTGTTGAGTATTTTCCTAGTAATTTTTCTTTAAGTAAATTTTTCCAAGTAAGTTATTCAGAGTATTTTTTTCAAGCTTTTTTTTTTCAAGTAATGTATTGCCAGGCTTACAGACGATCTTAAGACAAATGAGACTTACATCAGTAAGGGAATGATAGAAAGGGAATGGTATTATGTGTGATTAATTCCTAACTTAAGGGATTTGTATGTTTTCCGGGGAGGAAAAATTAGGAAAGAAACACAGGACCCTTTCCCCCCACTTACATCTTTCTGGTTGGAGTGGAAAAACCTGAGTGCAAAGTTGCAAGACTGCGACGCGGCAGCATAGTGACCAAAGGCTGCGGCGTAGCGGGTCAGCAAGTAACTGCAAGGAAAAGAGAAAAAGATACACAACAATGAAAGAAGGGCTTCCCAAAAATGTAGGAAGGAGGAGTCATTGGAGAGCTCCATGGCCTGGCTACCCACCCAATTGTGTCATGCTGTATGTGCTTTGCATCCAGGCTGGAGTAGAGCTCCACAACTGGCTCAAAGGCCCCGAGAATGCAGTAGATTCGGATGAGCAGCAGCTTGAACTGAGCGTTGGAGGGACTGTGGGTCAGGCCTTCCTCCAGCAACGCCAAGCAACGCCAGGCAGCTGGCTCTTCACCTGGAGAAAAAATATTCATGCTGAATCAGCTTTGAGATCCAACATGAGAAAAAGCAGCACCCACCTCTTTCCCAGTGGCACGTCCCACTGTGAATTGTGTTGGGAGAAAAGCTATCTATAAATACCACATTTCATTCTATAATAGCCACACCCTTTATCCCCTTTTAACCAGTGTTGTTCTTTATTTACTGTCCTGATTTTAGAGTTTTTTAAATACCGGGAGCCAGATTGTGTTCATTTTCATGGTTTCCTCCTTTCTGTTGAAATTGTCCACATGCTTGTGGATTTCAACGGCTTCTCTGTGTAGTCTGACATGGTGGTTGTTAGAAACCCCAATGTCAGATTAAGAAAATGCAACAAATGCTATGTTCAGTGAAGGACAAGAGGGATCCTCTCACCTCTGCAGGAGTCTACCATATACCATGCAGCTGTGGACAAGTCTACATAAGGTAAAGGTAAAGGTTTTCCCCTGACATTAAATCTAGTTGTGTCCGACTTTGGGGGTTGATGCTCATCCTCATTTCTAAGCTGAAGAGCCGGTGGCATTGTCCATAGACACCTCCAAGGTCATGTGGCCAGCATGACTGCATAGAGCGCCATTACCTTCCCGCCAGAGTGGTACCTATTGATCTACTCACATTTGCATGTTTTCGAACTACTAGGTTGGCAGAAGCTCCCTGCATTCAAACCACTGACCTTTCGGTAAGCAAGTTCAGAAGCTCAGCAGTTAAACCCACTGTGCCACTGGGGGCCTTACATAGGGACTACCAAACACAGCATTCCCCAAACACCAATCAAGGAACATGAAAGGCACTGCAGACTAACTCAACCAGAGAGGTTAGCCATAGCAGAGCATCTGATGAACCAACCTGGACACTGCATATTATTTGAGAACACAGAAATGCTGGACCAATCTCACAATCACCATGTCAGACTACAGAGAAACTCAAATTCTCAAGCACAATTTCAACAGGAAGGAGGAAACCATGACAATGAACACAATCTGGCTATTAAAAAAACCTCTAAAATCAGGATAGTAAATAAAGAACAACATTCAGAAAACAGGGGAATTCCAGACAGGAAACAATCAGGGCCAGCTAACACCTCCCAACAAAGGATTCCCCCAGGCAGGAAGCAACCAGGCTTTGAAGCTGCAAGGCTATTCAATGCTCACGAATGAGCAAACAGACTAGAGTTCTTTCTCCCACCCTGGACATTATTTCACAGGTATATAAACCCCACTTGCATAGTTTTCCTCAAAACCTCCGAGGATGACTGCCATAGATGTGGGCGAAACATCAGGAGAGAATGCTTCTGGAATATACAGCCTGGAAAGCTCACAACAACCCAGTGATTCCAGTCATGAAAGCCTTCGACAACACAGTTTCCTTTCTGTTTGTTTTTTTTAAAACTGCCTGGCCAGGGAGGAAGGAAGATTCCCCCTCCTCCTTTCTCCATAAGCAAGCCAGTTTACAAAATCTGAAATGGAGCTCTTTGAAGGAAGAAGGGAAGATCCGAGCTCCAGAGACCTCCATTTCATAGTGTTTAAACTGCCTTGCCTTCAGAAAAGGAAGGGAAGGAAGATCAGCCTCAAACGGTTCTGCAACCATTATGCGAGGAACATAAAAATACCAATTTTGCCACCCCAAAAATGGGGGTGCGACTATTATGCGATGGCAACCAATATACAATGAAATACTGTCAAATGATAAACAATGGATTCTAACAGTACTAGAGATAAATACCTATAATCCATTTCCCATGCACCATGCATCATTTTATACACCTATCATACCTCCTTTATTTGCCTTCACCCCCCTCTAAACTAAATGTCCCTGAACACTGTAACTGTTCATCACCAAAGGGTCTCCAAACCCTTTCTCATTTGGACTGTCCTATTCTGAGCTTGATTCCCACTGGGGCTCCCAAGGACGTACCTGCCTCGAGCCAGATGTCAAGGAGTAAATGGACAGCGAGGAGACAATAGTAGTCGGAAAACTGCAGCTCTGTCTTCAAACAGGATTTTCCTGTGGAAAAACAAAGGCAGGGCAGGTAACTCAAAAGATTCCTGCTCTCAGACACGGTCCATGAGTTAGCTCGGGCATGGGCAAACTTCAGCCCTCCAAGTCTTTTGGACTTCAGCTCCCACAATTCCTAACAGCCTACAACAGACTAACATGGCAATTTTAACATGTTACAAGTACAATATAACAAGAAAAAAATAAACAATAGCAGCACAACAGCAAACAATAACAATAGTAATCTATCCATACACATAATAAAAGTGAAAATGTGTATATGTATGTGTATATAGCAAACAGCTATAGCTCCCACTACTCAGGAGACACCAACGGCCCTCGCTCCAATGACATTGAAGG
This sequence comes from Anolis carolinensis, assembly GCF_035594765.1. NCBI lineage: Eukaryota > Metazoa > Chordata > Lepidosauria > Squamata > Anolidae > Anolis > Anolis carolinensis. Next base: position 1,906,327 of record NC_085847.1, read on the forward strand.
TTATAGAGTGCTCCATGAACACATACATTTGGCACACGGAACCCCCATGACCAACGGAAAATACTAAAGAGATTTGGGGGCAGTTGACCTTGATTTATAGGAGTTGTAGCTCACATCCAGAGAGCACTGTGAACTCAAACAACAATGGATCTGGACCAAACTTGGCATGCATACCCGATATGCCCAAATTTGAATACTGGTGGGGTTTGAGAGGAATTGCCCTTGACATTTGGGAGTTGTAGGTACTGGGACTTAAAGTTCACCTGCAATCACCTGCACTCTGAACCCCACCAGAGAAGATGATGATGATGATGATGATGAGAAGAAGAAGAAGAAGAAGAAGAAGAAGAAAAACTCAGCCATTATCAGGACCTCAAGATTGAAATTCAAAGACTCTGGCAGAAACCAGTGCAGGTGGTCCCGGTGGTGATGGGCACATTGGGTGCCGTGCCAAAAGATCTCAGCCGGCATTTGGAAACAATAGACATTGACAAAATCACGATCTGCCAGCTGCAAAAGGCCACCCTACTGGGATCTGCACGCATCATCCGAAAATACATCACACAGTCCTAGACACTTGGGAAGTGTTCAAATTGTGATTTTGGGATACGAAATCCAGCATATCTATCTTGTTTGCTGTGTCATAATAATAATAATAATAATAATAATAATAATAATAATAACAATAAGTAGTAGTAGTAGTAGTAGTTTATTTGTATCACGCTACCATCTCCCCCGGAGGGGACTCAGGGCGGCTCACAGAAATATCAGACACAAAACAATAACAATGTACAATACATCAATAAACAATAACATGCACCAGTTATAATATTTAAACGTTGACCAGAAAAATGAAACACACTTACTAAAAACAGAATTAAAAACAGTTAAGTTGTAACGATAGATTAGCAAAGTGCACATTATAACTGCGAACTCAGAAACATAGATAAAGTGCCACAGATTCGTTTGAGGTCAATTTGGGATGAGAGTTTGGCAGGGATAGACCTCCATTTCTGGGAGTTGTAGTTCACCTACAACCAGAGAAATTGTGAACGTCACCAATGATTGACTTGGATCAAACTTGGCACACAGAACCATCATGACCAACTGAACATATTGGAGGGATTTGGAGGGAACTGACCGTCATTTTTGGGAACTGAGTTGTAGTTCACCAACATCCAGAGACACTATGATAATCACCAATGATGGATGTGGACAAAACTTGGCACAAAGAATCCCCATAACCAACTGAATCTACTGGAGGGGTTTGAGGGGACTGACCCACCATGGAAGACCTTCCAGTTTCTTACCAAAATCCAGTCCGTGTCGATACCGCAGCATCAAGTCGCGGACAGCAGCCAGCTTCTGGGGCTTCTCCATCGCATGGTAAAGGCCAAGCAACCTGGTCAACTGCACGACACACAAATGTTGCTGTAGCGCTTTAGGGCTCGCTGGGAGTGCAATGGCACCTTCTGTCAGTGGAGACAAGGGGATGATGCCCAACAACTGGTTGATGAACTGCAGAAAAAAGAACAGAAACATGGGGTCTAGAAGAGCTTCCTGGTCCCAGTGCCACATCCAGGGACAATCTCACATGTATTCAACCCATTCCTACCTTGAATATACATTATTCAAGGAATAATAAATCTGCTTTTCCTTATACTATTATAATTGTATATTTATATTACATGTAATATTACTAATAATATTGCTATATAGTCATATAGTACAATATAATAATATATAATGCTTATATAGTGCTTATATTGTGCTATACTAATATATTGTATGTATATATAACTTGTAAGCCGCCCTGAGTCCCCTTTGGGGTGAGAAGGGCGGGATATAACATATATACTCGAAGAAAAGCCGGGTTTTTCAGCACTTTTTCCCCTCGGCTTATAATGGGGTCAAGGCTGGGCAACAGAACCTGGAGGCCATTGCTTGCAATATATGATCTATTTCTTTCTTACCCTCCCTTATCAGTGTGTTTTCCAAAGCCTCCCTCGCTCTTAACCAAGGTAATGTTTCAAAATGACACCCTTGCCAGTCAGGAAGAAGAAAAATATATATCCATTAATATTATAAAAGCATTTTCCCTTGAAATATTTGTTAAACTCTCTTACAGATATATAGGCATTAACCCCCTGCATGCATTTGCAATCCCTACGTACTTATATATCTGTATCTATACACTAATTTTATATATGAATTTTCCCCTCATATGTTTGCAGATCTTTGCAAATCCTATGTACATATAGATCCATGTACCTGTATATCTGTATCCATATATATTTATTATTTATTTATTTACTACATTTATATCCCGCTCTTCTCACCCCGGAAGGGACTCAGAGCGGCTTACAAATCAAATGTACATACAATATATTACTAGCATAGCACAATATAAGCATTAAATTACTATATTGTACTATATCATTATATGGTAATATTACATTTAATATATAATATATAATTAATGTTATTATATTATTATTAGTATAATATTTTATTACATAATATTATTATCAATATTATAAGTATATACAATATATTATATATTTATAAATTATTACATGTTGCTATGGCACAGGAGACAAGATGGAACTATTTTCCTGGCTCTCAGGTTGGTATTTATTTATTATTTATTTATTTGCATCACTTTTACCCCGCCTTTCTCCCCGAGGGGACTCAAAGCGGCTTACAATAAATAGGCAAAAATTCAGTGCCTAAAAACAATGTAAAAACAACAATTCATTTAAAACAATCTACAAAACAACAATTCATATAAAACAGATATGATGTCTTCCTGGCCCTCCCCCTTCTTCTCTCTGGTCCCAGAGTGGCAGTTATATATATACATTATTTAACCTACTGATGCCTCGATTAATGTAATTTTATTGGTATCTATTTTTATTTTGAAATTTACCAGTAGGTGCTTCATTTCCCACCCTCGGCTTATACTCGGGTCAATAAATTATCCCAGTTTTTTTGGTAAAATTAGGTGCCTCGGTTTATATTCGGGTCGGCTTATACTCAGGTATATACGGTAAATGTCGCAAATAAATAAATAAATAACCAGACATGACATGAAGGAAAAACCTTTCACCAGTGACCCTGGAGAGTCACCGCCAGCAATATTGCCAGCTCAACTTTATGCAAAACAGCCACTTCTATCCTAATATTTATTCAGAGAACAACAAGAAAGTCACAATTGCTTGAATGCAGTGACGTCTCCACCCCGCTTCGAAATAGCATTTGCTGGATTACTCCCAATTGTCCAGTGACCTTTGGCAACAGCCGGTCAAAGAAGGAAATAGTCAAACAAAAAAAATCTCATGTCAACAGCAGCGATACTATAGTTCTCAGCAATTTTGTTTACAGCCCCTGACAAGACTGAGGGAGCTTTGCATTTGACCGTCTAACCACAGGGGCTTAGGTGAACAATGGGCGCTGCACTGGGATTCTCCACAGCTGAAATCACCCAGTAAAACCATCCAAGAGACTCCCTTGCAGTGAACGGGAAGATAGGAGATGTTTTTATGTCCCTTGTTCCAAAAAAAAAGGGTGTAACCTGCTTTGCATCTTCCCATGATGGGAACAAACGGTGCAAGCACACTTCAAAGACACAGATAAACCACTACCTGAAAGAGTTCAAAGAATTTCAGGGCTGACCTTTGTATACTGGGTTGGAGGGAGGAGGTCGACAAACACCTTGATATCAGTAAAGCAGCAGGGCTTGTCCCCAAAACGCTTGAAATACTGGAACAGCAATTCTTCCGGATCACCTACACAAAGGATAGACAAGCAAGCGAAAATGCCACTTACACAAGTGAAAGAAAACATAATCAATCTCAATGGCTGAACTATATATCAGGAAATTGAATGTTAAACCAAATTCCATGACATAAACAGGAAAATAGAGCATCTGATGCCTGGGAGCTACACTCCCCAATTTACTTCCAGAGGGAAACAATATAGAAAAAAAATCACGTCAAATAATTTAAAAATAGGCAGTTCGCATCCGCTGGGTTTCATTCCTGTATTTAGCCTTGATTTATTCCAAATTATTCACTGTCACATGACTTTCAGGTGAATTTTTATTCCACACAATATCCAAAGAGACCTCAAGAGGTTCATCACAATTATGACTGGCTTGAATAACTACTATTTCCAAACAGTACTACAACTTGCAAGAGACTCCATGCAGTCATGCCGGCCACATGACCTTGGAGGTGTCTATGGACAACGCCAGCTCTTCAGCTTAGAAATGGAGATGAGCACCAACCCCCAGAGTCGGACATGACTGGACTTAACATCAGGGGAAACCGTTACCTTTACTCTACGTCTATCACTCAAACACCAGTTCTAGTTCCCTTGCTCAGAAAATGAAATATATTTTCTTTGCTTTATGGCCTCTCAGAAAGACTTTGTTTCCTTGACTGGCGAAGTGGGTGAAGGTGCTGGCAAAATGTATTGTTACTATGTTATCTGAAATTTTATTGTATTAAGTATATTATTATTTTTCTTTTTTATATTAAGTGTTGTAGTAGTTGTGGCATTGAATATCTGCTGTTTTATATGTATGTAAACCGCCCTGAGTCCCTCTAGGGAGAGGGTGGTCTAGAAATAAAGTTTATTATTATTATTGAACAAAAAAATGCACTGATACACAACAAATACAGCAAACGCACATAACAGATCTGTGACTTAGCTTGTCTTGAAGTTTAACACTGCTTTACAAAGAATTATCAGGTGTTGTTGTATGTTTTCCGGTCTGTCTGGCCATGTTCCAGAAGCATTCTCTCCTGACGTTCCGCCCACATCTATGGCAGGCATCCTCAGAGGTTGTGAGGCCTGTTGAAAACTAGGCAAGTGGGGTTTATATAGCTGTTGAAAGATGTCCACTGTCTGCTTGAGGCAAGTGTGAATGTTGCAGTTAACCACCTTGATTCGCATTGAATACCTCACAACCTCTGAGGATGCCTGCCATAGATGTGGGCGAAACGTTAGGAGCGAAGGCTTCCGGAACATGGCCAGATAGCCCGGAAAATATACAACAACCCTGTGATCCCGGCCATGAAAGCCTTAGACAAACTGGAAGACAGATACACTTTTCTTCATAATGACTGAGGATTGATCTACATGATTTTGCAATAGGAAGAGAAATTGAAGAGCTGCATCTGATAAATGTGCTGGCTTCTATGGAATTAGAAGCTAAATGTTCCCTGCAATGCACCAATTCAGGTGACTCTACGATGCTAGTCAAGACATCCAAATGCTTACCCATCCACCCACCAGTTATCGTTCCATGCCAAGGATGAAAACGGAGGATAAGCAACCTTCTTTCCAAAGCACGGGAGGATTCCTGCAATCCTTACACCAAGTTTGCATCAGCTCCTGCAATTCCAGGATGAAGCATTGGTCTTGCTTTCGCACGTTCTTCCCTTGAGGCTCTATTCAGCATCTTCCTAGCTGCCCTTACCCAATTTGTGCTCTTCGCTGCAGCCTCGGTGCCGCAAGCGCCGGATCAGCTCTAGCTGGGCCAGGTAAGGTCCCCGGAGCGGGCGGACACTGTTGGCTTCGTGGATTATCCTCTGCTCTACGAAAGCCACGGCCTGCTCTGTGCTGTGATGCACTTCGCCTTCCAGAGAGCTGCGGACAAGAGAGAGCATGTCCTGGATGTCTGTCTCTATCAAGAGCCAGCGTAATCTGTTGCTAATGCTAGTCCCTAGCCATTGCCGTCAATCTCTGGTCGCCGGAATACTTTGGATTTCATTCTCAGCATCCCCTGCCAGCTCAAGGTTTCTGGCAGCTGAAGATTTAAATAGTGAGGGAGGGTTGCAAAGGTTGGGAAGCACTGTTCTAACTCATCATGGTTCAAAGCCACTGTAAACACTAACAGAATGACTACTGTAAAGCCTTGGGAGAAACCTAGGACCATAATTTCAGATTGACCACTGCTAGTCCACCACTTAATCCTGTCTCTGCGCTTTCCTGTTCCCCAAGATAGTCCCGATTCCAAGTCTTGTATCTCAGCTAAGGACTCTTTCATCATTTCCACACCCACACCAACACTACCATATTGATAATGAGTATTTTATTATTTGTATCGCGCTTTCTCTCTCTAAAAAATAGAGACTCAAAGTGTCTCACAACAAAACCAATGCAAAACAATACAAAACCTAAAAATATATACAGTAGAGTCTTACTTATCCAAGTTAAATGGGCCAGCAGAACATTGGATAAGCGAATATGTTGGATAATAAGGATGAATTAAGGAAAAGCCTATTAAACATCAAATTAGGTTATGATTTTACAAATTAAGCACCAAAACATCACGTTATACAAAAAATTTGACAGAAACAGTAGTTCAATATGCAGTAATGCTATGTAGTAATTACTGTATTTACAAATTTAGCACCAAAATATCACGATATATTGAAAACATTGACTGCAAAAATGCCTTGGATAATCCAGAACCTTGGATAAGTCTTGGAAGTCAGAAGGGGCCAAATCAGGGCTCAATTTGTGACTCAAGCCTTGGCCAGAGGACGTTGTCTTGAACCACATCCAGATAAAAGAGCTTTCCTACCAGAAGCCCCGCCATGGCCCTACTGTAGAAAGCTCTCCAGTATAAACATGGAAATTCCCCAAGCCTTCCAGCAAAAGCAATACACTCACTGCTCTCCTTCAGCCGGAGGACTCCAGGCTGTGTCAATCAGTTGGAAAAGGGAGTCAAAGTAAATAATATAGAACTGCCAATCATCTGGGCTAAAACAAAAGAGAAGAAGGAAAAGAGAAGAACTAAGCACATATACAAAATGTATGAACATGAAAAAATAAAAAAAAACAACCAAAACAGACAGTGCAGTACACAATAAGCAATGCTTTCTCCCTGAGCAATCAGTCCCTCAAAGGTCTACTGAAACCAAGAAAGGCTTTGCCTGCCAACTGGCATACCCTCTAGGCCAGGAATGGGCAAACCCAGATGCACCCCTTGGGCTCTTTCTCAGGCCCTCCCTCCCTTCCTTTCCTTCCACCTTTTTGTCCTTCCTTTCTTCTCTCTTTCCCTCCTCCCCCCTTCCTTCCTTCCATCCTTCCTTTATTTAATATTTTAATTATGTCTGTTTTAAATCATGACTTGTAAATTTGTTTTTTAAATGCATTCTTTGATGTCTTAACTGTTGATTTTATGATATTATATGATTGTATTCGGCTTGCCCCCGTGTGAGCTGCTCCGAGTCCCCGTTGGGGAGATGGAGGCGGCATTCAAAAATAAAATTATTACTATTACTATTACTATTATTATTATTATTATTACAGTATTATTATACAGTAGAGTCTCACTTATCCAACACTCACTTATCCAACATTCTTGATTATCCAACGCATTTTTGTAGTCAATGCTTTCAATACGTCGTGATATTTTGGTGCTAAATTCGTAAATACAGTAATTACTACATAGCATTACTGCATATTAAACTACTTTTTCTGTCAAATTTGTTGTATAACATGATGTTTTGGTGCTTAATTTGTAAAATCATAACCTAATTTGATGTGTAATGGGCTTTTCCTTAGTCCGTCCTTATTGTCCAACATATTCGCTTATCCAACATTCTGCCAGCCCATTTATGTTGGATAAGTGAGACTCTACTGTAATAAATATATATACAGTAGAGTCTCACTTATCCAACACTCGCTTATCCAACGTTCTGGATTATCCAACACATTTTTGTAGTCAATGCTTTCATTTATATTGTGATATTTTGGTGCTAAATTCATAAATACAGTAATTTCTACATAGAATTACTGTGTACTGAACTACTTTTTCTGCCAAATTTGTTGTCTAACATGATGTTTTGGTGCTTAATTTGTAAAATCATAACTTAATTTGATGTTTAATAGGCTTATCCTTAATCCCTCCTTATTATCCAACATATTTGCTTATCCAACGTTCGGCCGGCCCGTTTATGTTGGATAAGTGAGACTCTACTGTATGTATAAAAGACAAACATGATAAAAACATGGATTTGGCACCCAAGTAGATAGATAAAATCAACTGGGTAAAGTGCAGTGAGTGAAAATTGTAAACAACTTTCATCCTTCCTTCCCTCTCTCCCTCTTTCTCCTTCCATCCTTCCCGTCCTGCCTTTCATCCTTCTTTCCTTCTCTCTTTCCTTCCTCCTTCCCTTGCTTCCTTCTGTCAACAGAAAGACAGTCCTCCTAGCAGGGAGTGCTAGCATGCAGCCCCCCCAAGCTATTATTATTGTTATTGTTATTATTATTATTATTAATAATAATTTCATTTATATCCTGCTTTTCTCACCCCATAGGGGACTCAGAGCGGCGTACAACATACATCTAGGCAGAAATTCAGTGCCTCATTATACAAAGCAAAATAAAACATAACATTGAATCAATAGAAACAATCAACACATAAATACAATTTAAAATCATTAACATTAAGATATTAAAACATAAAAACAGCATCTAGATAAACACGACTAGGTTAGTAAGTTTGCCCATGCCTGCTCTAAGATGATGTTTCTGAGCAAGATTAAAAACAACGACAGCTTTTAGGTGTGCATCCAGGTACCTTTAGACAAAGAGGCCTAACAGAAATAAGTGATAACTCACTTTTTAAGCAGGAGTTGTCTCGAGAGAGCATTGCATTCCGGCCAGTTGCCCAGTTTTTTGTACATCTCCATGCATTTGTTCTCTCTGCTCTGGAGCTCACTGGTTAATTTCTCTGCATTGAACGAAGAAGGCACACATTCCAACCATCAATGTATGTTTAAATATTGTGAATAGGTTCCCTCTTAGCAACATCAGTCAACGACTAGGGTCCCAAATCCTGTACACATGTCAGCCTCACTGAATTGTATTAGATATTATAAACAAAGACAGTCATTCCTCATATATTTTAAACAAAGTTACCACACATAAATCAATCTGCTTTAGTTTTTTTTTAACGTTCTTATCATTTTGCACAAAGTCTGTGATTCTATTGTGACAGAGCCACCAGACAGGGATAGCTACCCCATCAACTGATATGAAGAGATAATACTGTCTCTGAACAAAGAGGTTCTGCTTTTAGCTTTAGTTAGCCATTACTTAATTCAACAGAAAGATAAGTTACCTCCTAGTTTTCCTCTCACAACATCCAGAGCTTCCTGGTATTTTTCCAAGCGTTCTAGAATCATGTAGTAAAGTTCAACCTACAGACGTTGAGAGGAAAAGAATAGAACCAGAAGCAGGAGTCAGAGAGGCTATGATCATGGCATTCAAAATTTAGCAATCAATATCCTAAACTGAATTTGTATTTTATTTATTGTTATGGTTAAAATAACAATGAACCCTGAACTGTATTTGTTGGGTATACTGGACGGTCAATTAAAAAAGAAACATGGAAGATTACTGGTATACCGTACATGATTATAGCAGTGGGAATCTTCTCTACCCAGATATGTGAATGAGCAGAGATAGAAAAATTGGCAATGTTGATCAAGAAGAAATCCTTGATTAAATTCAACAAAGGCCAGAACATATTTATTATTTTGATACAGCAAAGATGGGGATAATCTTCAACCATTTTTTTTCTGTGTTGTTGAAAGCTTTCATGGCCGGAATCACAGGATTGCTGTGAGTTTTCCGGTCTGTCTGGCCATGTTCCAGAAGCATTCTCTCCTGACGCTTCGCCCACATCTATGGCAGGCATCCTCAAAGGTTGTGAGGCCTGTTGGAAACTAGGCAGGAGGGGTTTATATATCTGTGGAATAATGTCCAGGGTGAAAGAAAGGACTCTTGTCTGTTGGAGGCAAGTGTGAATGTTCTAATTGGCCAGCTTGATTAGTATGAAATAACTTTGCAGCTTTAAAGCCTGGCTGCTTCCTGCCTGGGGGAATCCTTTCTTAGCATGCCTGGAATTCCCCTGTTTTCTGAGTGTTGTTTTTTATTTCCTGTCTTGATTTTTTTTTAAAAAAATTAATACTGGGAGCCAGATTTTGTTCATTTTCATGGTTTCCTCCTTTTTGTTGAAATTGTCCACATGCTTGTGGATTTCAATGGCTTTTCTGTGTCATCTGACAAAGTGGTTGTTAGATTCCCCTAGGCAGGAAGCAGCCAGGCTTTGAACCTGCAATGCCATTTAATGCTAAGCAAGGTGGCCAATTGCAACATTCACACCTGCCTTATTACTATTATTATTATTATTCCCACTTGCCTCAAGCAGACAAGAGTTCTTTCTCCCACCCTGCACATCATTCCACAGGTATATAAACCCCACCTGCCTAGTTTCCAACAGACCTCACAACCTCTGAGGATGCCTGCCATAGATGTTGGCAAAACATTAGGAGATAATGTTTCTGGAACATGGCCAGACAAAGCGGAAAACTCACAGCAACCCATTGGTTTTCTGATATAGACAAATGTTATTAAAAATAGAAAGGTAGAAATAAAGTGATACTGAAAGAGACCCAGAAATAAGATAAAATCATCAGGCAACATAGATTAGTTTAGTAGGAGTTTATTTACAATATGTAGGAGTTTTATGCAGCAGAGAAAGGTGTTAGTTACTTTTGTATATAATGAAAAATTGTTTATTGAGTTTTAATTTTGTGTTGTGTATTTTACAAGTACTGTGTGTTCTTTCTTTGTATGTTTGAATAAAAACATACAAAATTTGGAGTTTCACTACGCAATTTTGAAAACTTACTTCAGCTTCAGCTTCAATTTTATCTTCCTTCACCATTTTTTCAACCATTCTCTCAGCCAGGGGCAAAAACATGGTCTTGGAGAGTTTTTCATCCTGCGCAGAGATCGACTGGAATAGAAGAGCAAAGGAAAGCGGTCAATGGCCATGTCTTGACTCTGCAAATATCCCAGGACAAGGGGTAGTAAAAAATGCTAATTCTCGTTGGACTGGGGCTATCGGGAATTGGTCTAAAAGAGTACATAGTGTGGCAATAAGAGCTCCAGAACTCCCTGCAGAGACACACAGATTACTTCACAACATGCTACCTAACGTCTCCCAGTTGCCACAGTGCAAACAAGAGTGACACTTTGAAATAGCAATATGCAATCGGTCTATCTGAAAAATCTACCAGCATCTATTAAGTCCCTATTTTATTATCTATGCATTTTATCTCATCATTGCATTCTTGCATAGATGTTTTAGTTGCTCCACCTATGTAGACGACAGAATTGTATTTGGTGGTTGACTGACATTATCAACTATTATAATATTTTTATTTTATAGTGTATTTTGTTTTTATCTTGTTATACTGTGAATTGTATGTTGTTTTTATCTGATTATGCTGTCCAAGCTCTGCCCCATATAAGCCGCCCCGAGTCCCCTTGGGGAGATGGTGGCGGGGTATAAATAAAGTTTTATTATTATTTATTATCCCGTCTCCACACACAAAGGATGGCATGAGATATCATTTCAAAGGCAACATTTTCTTCTTCAAGACACTGTACTCACCTGCATAATCAAACTCATCACTGACCAAAAATAGTATGGGTTTTTGGGAACTATCTTATAAAGTGCCATTCCAGCCTGAAAAAATAAATAAAGGAGGTGTAAATAAATTCCAAAATGAGTCACAATGTAAAAGCAACTTGAAAGAAATTATGGGCATTCTGGCCAATGTGTATCCTGCAGGAAAATTTCTAAATTTACTACTGAAGAAGAGTACAGAGATGGGAAAAAGCACACACACGTGCACACATTTTATTTTCCAATTTCGGCAGCAGGTTCATAACGCAAATAAGGGAGTCATGACATTGAGCACAGCCTTCCATACAGGTTCATCACATGCAGCTAAGTATCATTATCCCACCAGTAACATGCTATGCTATTTATATGTGTATATACGTATATATGTGTGTGTGTATATATATATATGTACACACATACATATGTACATATATACAATATAATTTATAATAATATATAATATTGTATATGCATATAATATTAATAATATTATTTTGTAATACAATATAATACTAATAATACAATATAATAATATTAATTATATATTATATATTACATGTAATATTACTAATAATATTACAATATATTGATATAATACAATATAGTAATTGATTGCCAGTATTGTACTATGCTAATAATATAATATTATATTATAATATAATAATATAATATTCGGGGTGAGAAGGGCGGGATATAAATGTATTAAATAATTACAGGTATTTTTTCTCACTAATCTGTGATGCCCTGAAGTCATCAATAAACTTCCATAGAGTTACATTTAGCACCTCTCCAAAGCATGTTGCAAAATGATTATATTTTAACATTTCTGCACATATACAGGCAGTCAGAACAGATACATTCTAATGTATAATTTCAACCATATATATTATACTTGTTAATCTGTTGTTCACAATCTTCCCTCCAAAAATGTTATCAAATTTAGAGATTTTTAATGAGATTTTACAGATATGTTTGTAACTATGTGGATTGTGTTATGTCTTGTTTATTTAAGTTGTTTTTAGAATTTTTACTGAATTTATGATTTGTTTATATATTATTGTTGGCACTGAATGTTTGCTACTGTGTTTATTTTGTTGCAAGCCGCCCTGAGTCCCTTTGGGGAGACAGGGCGGGCTATAAATAAAGTTTCATTTCATGTTTGTAATTCAGGGACTGCCTATAACCTACCCTAGATGCATATATGTCCCGTATAAAAATGGTGCTTCTAAAGTAGTGCTGTACATAGGACCACAATCACTTTCCTGCTAGTACTGATCTCACTTAGCAACTAAAATAAAAATGGCATTGCACTTTAAAAAATTTTAAAAACTATTAGAAGGCAAATGCAAAAAACAGTAAAGACATCTCATTCCACAAACAGGTCAGTTTTAAAAAAGGACATATATTAAATATTTATTTCATTTACACTGTCTTTCTACCCCAAAAGTTGCTGCAAATTTAGAACCAGGAACTTTCTACATGATGAGAAAAGCAACAACCTCATTTGCAAGACTTCACCCACAACTGACCATTGCTGTGTTTGGATAAGAGACGCTAAGTTGGGATGCTGAGCCCGGCTTTACACCCTGCGTCTGCCTGGAGGCAGATGTTGACATTCATTCCCAGACTGAACAGGCGACGCTCTGATTCAAGCAAGTACCTGTTGCATCTTCTTGTACTCCCCAACTCTTGCATAAGCCATGAAAAGGTGGGAATGATACTCCTCGCTGTTAGGGACTTTCTTCACAGCTGCTTCATAGAGTTTTGTCACCAGCTCAGCTAAAGGAGACATTGAAGGAAAAGGCACAAACTGGTAAGATCTATAGCCTTCTCGCACTCTCAAGGAACTTTACAAAGTACAGGATTCAAAACAAAACCTGCAAGACAGTAATATTTTATTTATTATTTACATTTGTAGCCCCCCTTTCTCAACCCCAAAGGGGACTCAAGGCGGCTTGCACAGGCACTTGTCTAGTACATATAAAACACGTATCCAACATATTAAAAATTTTACAAAATTAAAGTTAAACAATAACATTAAATTAAACAGTCAATTAAAATCACGCCGTCCGAGAGACATAATCTAAGCCATTCCATGATAGTTGCACAAATATACAGATATTATTGCACTACGCTTTTAACCAAAGGCTTGATCCCAGAGCCAGGACTTCACTTTCTTCCTGAAGGCTAGGAGGGGAGGGGGCCGGTCTTATATCTCTAGAGAAGGAGTTCCACAGCCGAGGGGCCAACACCGAGAAGGCCCTGTCTCTTGTCGAAAGAGGCGGGAACGAGAGCAGGGCCTCCCCAGATGATCTTAATCTTTAAGGTGGTTCATAAGGGAAGATATGTTCGGACAGGTAAGCTGGGCCAGAACCATTTAGAGATTTATAGGCTTAAAGCCAGCACTTTGAATTGTGCTCGGTAGCAGACTGGCAGCCAGTGGAGCTGGCGTAACAAGGGAGTTGTGTGTTCCCTGTACGTCGCTCCTTATTGGGCCAAATAAAAACCACAACACAACATAAAAGACAACAGAAACAATGGTTAAAACACTAGCGGGACAACCTGGCAACCAATTTCCTCAGTACATCATCTTCAATAGGTACCAACAGATAAGACCAATCTGAAAAAATTAAGGAAAGATAACCAGAAAACTCACGTCGGTGCATTTCTCGATATAGGATAGTCAGAGCTTGCAATGAATTGTCATCTGTAGGTTCAAGGGCTGCTACTTCTTGTGCCAGAATGAATGCCTCATCTTGTTTCCCGGTTCTCTGCAGGCCGATTGCTTTTAAAACCTGCACATAGATCAAAACAGCACCTTTTAAAACTGCCAAAAGAGGCATGATCAAAAGTAACCCAACTTGTAAAGTAAAGGAGAGTAATGATAGTTTGAAGGCTGGTAACAATGAGACCAGGACAGCCAACATGGCTGGGGGAGAAGAGCGGTATATAAACTAACTAACTAACTAAAGATTTGAGTATTGGACTAGGACTCTGGGAGCTCAGGGTTCAAATTCCCATTCAGTGACAGAAATTTAAGGCAAGCTGCACTCTCAGCCTCAAAGGAAGGCAATGGCAAACCTCCCTTGAATAAATCTTGCCAAGAAAAGTCCCCATTACACCATGTAACATGATTTTGTTCCTGGGTTATAAATGCCATTTCCTAAATGGTTCTATCATAAAGACATGGAAAATGTTTATTAAACTGCAAAAACTTTGCAGGACAACCTGCAGCTTATTGTGCTAGTTTTTCAATAATATCACATTGAGTCTCAACCAATTCAACATAGTCTGTGGCAGCCACAAAAACAAATAACTACTTTCAAATTTTGTTACACACTGTTATAAGGGTTGCTTCAAGCCAGAGACAACATAAAGGCACACAATAATGGCTGGATGAAAAGGCTTCACATGCAAACGGTCACAGGTTTAATCCCTGAAAAAGACCCTGCCTGAAAACTATGAAACGTTGTTGGAGTCAGTATAGAAAACACTGGGTTAGATGAAACAATACTGACTCCAACTGAATCAACATATATGTCTGCCATCAAATGCAGTACACAGAAACCTCAAAGCTCTGACTCAGGCAGACATGAAACACAGTGATGGGGTCATAAAGAAAGAGCTTCTGTCCCTACGACAGCAGATCTGAGTAGATAAGAGATACTCAGCACAATGCAGCATCACTATAACATATAGTTCCATTTTTCAATCAGTGTGTATATACCCTGTTGTAAGTACACAAGGCAGCACCGAAGTATCTCACCTGGTACTTTGCAAATATCAGCCCCACTCAAGCCTAAAACTATTCAACATAATTGAATAAGATCTGAAACAGAACATTTTTTCTTGGTTTGCATCCAGTAAAACCCAGCACTGCCCAAAGAGTTACATTAGCTTAAAATAAAACGAAAGGCAAAGCAACCCTGCAACTCTAGAACATCACCGTTTTCAAACATGTTTACCAGTAACCATGCAGGGCAACTCCCCGCAGGGGCTGGGAATGGTCCTGTCCAAGTTTCAGAGACCTTGCTCCTGGCACTAACTTTGAGATGAAACTGTGACATAATTAAGAAGCACGATGCGGATCTGCTGAACTATTTGACAAATTGGCTTTAACAGCCAACTGGCCTGCATTCCAACCAGGTTTTCGGAAACATAAAGTAATATTCCCTTCCTCACTCAGGTCTCAGCCCTATACAAAGGGAGTCTGTTTACATGCTGCTCCAACCCCACTCTGTTCTCCACCATCCCCCCCCTCCTCCAAAATATGGCTGCATGCAAACAAGACTTCTCAGCGCAATTGCTTGCCCCGCACCGGTGCCCCTGCTGCTCCAGGCAGAAGCCAAACCACTCCCAAATACATACCTAGTCTCAAGGGCTGCTCTGCCTGCTTCCAGCACACGTATCCAACAGAAAGCACAAACCAACATTCACAAGCGTATTCTATTTCTCTTCCCACAAAACATTTGGAAGAGAATTTTTCACAACCGTTTGAGAAAAAGTTACAAACTGATTGTGTTTCTGTGAGTTTTCCAGGCTGTCTGGCCATGTTCCAAAAGCATTGTCTCCTGACGTTTCACCCACATCTATGGCAGGCATCCTCAGAGGTTGTGAGGTCTGTTGAAAACTAGGCAAGTGGGGTTTATATAGCTGTGGAATGATGTCCATTATCTGCTTGAGGCAAGTGTGAATGTTGCAGTTGACCACCTTGATTCGCATTGAATGGCCTTGCCTCAATTCAAAAACAAGGGAATTCCAGACAAGAAACAATCAGGGCCAGTTAATCACCTACCAACATGGGATTTCCCCCAGGCAGGAAGCAGCCAGGCCTTGACGCTTCAAGGCTATTCAATGCTAATCAAGGTGGTCAGTTGCAACATTCACACCTGCGTCAAACAGACAAGAGTTCTTTCTCCCGCCCTGGACATTATTCCACAGGTATGTATATAAACCCCACTTGCCTAGTTTCCAACAGACCTCACAACCTCCGAGGATGCCTGCCATAGATGTGGGCGAAATGCCAGGAGAGAATGCTTCTGGAACGTGGCCTTACAGCCTGGAAAACTCACAGCAACCCAGTGATTCTGGCCATGAAAACCTTCGTCAACACATACAAACTGATTTCCCTTTCGCTTCTCCAATATTTGGGATCTTGATTAAAATATCAAATTTGCTCTCAATTTGCTGGGAGCTTAGAGGGAACAAGGGTTCAACCAGGAACTGGGTGTATGTGGCCCTTCTGATGTTCTCCACCTCTGCTTTGAGTAGAACGAGGGCCTCATGCTGGCAGGGACTCCAAAGCACAAAGCCTCACATCTCTATCTATCGCAAAACTTAACATAATAACAGAAATCACATTTGTCTCTATTTGCCAAAATGGCAGCTAAAACAAAGTTGCAGATGTTCTAGAGTAGGGCAACTCAAAGCGGAGGTCCATAGAACAAGGCATTGGCTACCAGTCTGCAGCAAATTTCCAGGACAGCAAAATATATTTGATGCCACTGGGCACAAATATGGCATTGCTTCCTGGCAGACTGGTCCCCTACAGCGAGAAGCACTACTGCAGCAGAACTCCAGCCAGAAAAGCAAGAGCTACAGTCTGGCCCTTGCTGATTTAAGATTCAAGACACAAACAACTAAACAAGTTAAAACAAACAAAGCCTAACCTCACCTTAGCACAGTGAAGATCCTTGTGTTTTTTCAGCAGTTTGTCTGCCTGCTGGATAGCCATTTTATTATTGCCATTATCAAGATAATCTAAAGAAAAGAGGAAAAAATCAGATATTATTACTATTTATTTATTTAGTGTCAAAAGCATTGCATAATAAATAAGTTTAAAAACGATAAAAAATAAAGGAATCATGGAAAGATGGGTCTGTATTCTCATTTGTCTTAATCTTGGGGGGAACATGCACACACAATACACAAGGCTTACAGTTCTAAAAGCATCACAAAGGGTAGATCATGAACAACATGAATAAATTTTTTATTTGGTCCCATGTCAGAGCTTGCTTAAATGTGATGCATCCAGCAGCAATTTACCTTTATACTGTGGAGACGCTACTGCATAAATGCAACCTTAGGAGGAGTGTTAGTAAGGAAACCTTATGGAGCAACTGGAAACATAACAAGATATGTGTGTGCGTGTGCCTGCTGCCTTATGGCAACCCTATGAATGCGTAAGGTGGGTTTGCCAGTTCCTTTTCTCTAAATATAGCCTAAAGGGCTAGGATAGCACAGCGGGTTAAACCGCCAGCTATAGAAGATCCTGCTGACTGAAGGTTGGCACTTCAAGCCCGGGTCGGGGTGAGCTCCCGCCGTCAGCCCTGCTTCTGCTCACCTAGCAATTTGAAAATAACAATGCAAGTAGATAAATAGGTACCGCTTTGGCGGGGAGGTAAAAGCGCCCTGAAAAACATGCCAGCAAAAATCCAACCAGGAAAGGCTCCTGGCGTGGAAAACGAAACAACAGCACCTCCCCGCGGCGAAGTCGAACACAGACAATGCCAGAGATTAAAAGAGGGAAGCCTTGCCTCTGTTTATGTACTGTCTGTCTCTGTCAATTGTATAATGGCACTGAATGTTTGCCATATATGTACCTGTAATCCGCCCTGAGTCCCCTCGGACTCAATATAAATAAAGTATATTATTATTATATATATTAAAGCACTTGGGATTCATGAGCAGTCTCCCATCTAAGTAATAACTAGTGCTGACCTTGCTTAGCTTCCAAGATCAGAGGGCATTTGGTAGTGAAAGGTGTAGATAAGACAAAATTGAAACAGAACAAAGATTACACGCGCATCAAACAACCACAAGTCTAAACCTAAACAGCTACCAGGTTCCTCAAGTCTAATAACATTATTTGAGCTACCGGAATTACAAGTTGTTAGAAAGAGTGTTAGACAGTGTGAGGCACTGACAGGAAGGTAAGAGAATTTAATTAAAGTTATGTACTTGATACAACAAAATAATTAAGATCAAAAGCAAACCACTCTGTGGAGGAATTTTCGAGATGTCATCAAAAATAACGCTGAATGTTGTCAAAGTATGCTTAGAATTATTGGTAAAGGAAGACCTAAGTGTAATGGTATCCAGAGAAAGCATGTGGTTTCCTCTGTGATATCAACATGTACAATTCCAAATTGTTGATCACTTTTGCCTGACTTGGGGGCCTCTAGTTGCATGGGCACAGTAGCTGGGGAATGGAGGAACAACAGTTCTACAGTAAAAGAAAGAGACTACAATACTGGAAATAAAACAAAGCCAGGAGAGAAAGAAAGTTTTCAAAAGTGACTGAAAAACAAAAGAAGGTAAGATATATTTTCAAAAGCCCACTGGACATTTTAAAATTAAATGTGGACATGTTGAGAATGTTGCTTCTCTTCTGACTCAAGAGTTGTAATCCAAGGTATCAGGAGGGCACAAAGCTGTTATGCGACAAGACGTTTGGGTAATTAAACTGCATGCATGCATTGTTACAGCATGTTTAACTACAAACTGACAATTGTATGCTAGTCAAACATGCCAAATTTTACACTGGGGAAAGCAACTTTTTCGAGGTATCCCTGACCTCACACCCATCAAAAACCTATGATTCCAGAATTGTATAGATGAAATCTGTAAACAAAACATAATATTAAGAACAGGCAGGACCTGGGAACCAGACAAGAGACACACTTTGTACACCTTCTGTAGCAGAATGTAAACTTACAGAACCCCTTAAATCACATAGTTTGAGCATCAGCAAAATATCAAATCCTACATTTTCTGCTTTAAACTGGAATATATGGCAGTATGGGCTCAGGGCCATTCCAGACAGGCCCTATACCCCAGGATCTAATCCCAAATTTTCTACATTTAAACTGAATTATGAGTCCTCACTGCCAGAAAATAATATGGGATAAATAGAAAACCTGGGATCAGATCCTGTGTGGAAGGGCCCTAGATAACCTCAGATAATCCAGTTCAATGCAAATATTGTAGATTATCTGCCTTGATATTCTGGATTATATGGCTATGTGGAAGGGGCCCTCAGATAACCCAGTCAAAGCAGATATTGGCCCCTTCCACACAGGTGTATAAAATCCCACATTATCTGCCTTTAACTGGGTTATATGGCAGTGTGGACTCAGATAACCCAGTTCAAAGCACATATTGTGGTATCTGGAATAAATACTGGTAGTGTATTATACGTATTGTGGCATAATAATATAGTACAATAATAGTAATATATAATATAACTGTATATTATATACAGTATTATATGTAACATTACTATTAATTTTGAAGTATAGTGGCATAGTACAATGTAGTAATATATAATACTAATATTGTGCTATGCTAACAATTTAATTTGCCAATTTGTGTGACCGCGTCTCCTCCTATGAACCCATTTGGGCCTTAAGGTTCTCCAGGGAGGCCCTTCTCACTGTCCCACCACCCTCACTAGTGCGGCTGATGGGAATGCGGGAAAGGGCCTTCTCAGTAGTGGCTCTGGAATGCCCTTCCCAAAGAAATCAGACAGGCCCCCTTCTCTAGATACTATCAGGAAATAATGGAAAACATGGACGTGGAAGCAAGCGTTTGGAAATAATTAATTATAACTTATCATGGTGGATTTTATATCTGTACAAATACCAACTGGCTTGAACTGGCTTTGCCCTGGTGCACAATATGTTTTTAAATCCAGCAATAAATTAAATCGGTGTATTTAACTATGATATTGTTATTTTAGTTTGCTATGCTTTTTTGATTTTGTTGTTATGTATTACGTTTTGATTCCTGCTTTGGTCTTGTATTGATTTGCTTTAAGCTACCCCGAGTTATGTTGGAGAGGGGGCAGGATATAATTAAAGTTTAATCATCATAATAATAATGATGATGTAATGTAATACAATATAATACTAACAATAATACAATAGAATAACATAGAATAAAATATTATTATTACTATGTAATATAGTAATACTAATATATTAAATGGGTTGCTGTGAGTTTTCCAGGCTGTATGGCCATGTTCCAGAAGCATTCTCTCCTGATGTTTCGCTTACATCTATGGCAGGCATCCTCAGAGGTTGTGAGGTCTGTTGGAAACAAGGCAAGTGGGGTCTATATATCTGTGGAATGATGTCCAGGGTAGGGGAAAGAACTCTTGTCTGTTGGAGGTATAGTAAGATATAGTAATAATATTGTGCTATGCTAATAATTTAATAAATTGTCTAAACATATTATATTGATATTACAATGTAATACGATATGATACTAATATAATATAATAATATATAACAATATTGTTATATAGTAATAACATATTAAATATAATTTCTACTTATAATATATAATAATATATCACGATACACTGTTTTATGATTGTATCTTTGAAGTTTGTGAGCCGCTTGGAGTCTCTGTATATAGAGAGACAAAAGCGGGATATAAATAAAATTTTAAAAAATTAAGCAGATCTTGTGGGATTATCTGCCTTGATATTCTGGGTTGTACGGCTGGGTGGAAGGGTCCTTCCACGAAGCCATATAACCCGGAATATCAAGTATTTTAAGGGAGAATATCCCACAATACCTGCTTTGAGCTGGGTTATCTTTGGTTTGGTTTTTATGGTGCCCATGTGTTTGTCTAGGTAACTATGTTTATTTAACTATTAATTCTATTTTCTGGTTAGTAATTATACATTTATAATATGTTATGCTGTACTGTTTGACTTATGTGTATGTTTTTTTTACTAAGGCATTTAATGTTTGCCTTTGTTTTTTGTATGGAAGCCACCACGAGTCCCTTTGGATAGGGCGGCCTATAAATTAAGTATTATTATTATCTGAGTCCACATTGACGTATATTTCAATTCAAAGCAAATATTGTGGGATTTTATTCAGATGTGTGGAAAGGGCCCGAATCTGCACTGCCAGATAATCTGGAATAGACAGAAAACCTGGGATCAGGTCTTGGGTTATAAGGTTCGGCTGGGGCCCCTTCCACACAGCTGAATAAAAGTCCAACATTATCTGCTTTATTTATTTACTTACTTACTGCATTTATATCCCGCTCTTCTCACCCCAGAGGGGACACAGAGCGGCTTACAATCAAATGTACATACAATATATTATTAGCATAGCACAATATAAGCATTAAATTACTATATTGTACTATATCATTATATGGTAACATTATTAGTAATATTACATTTAATATATAATACATAATTAATATATTATTAGTATAATATTGTATTACATTATATTATTATCATGCTTTGAACTGGGATATATGGCAGTGTGAACTCAGATATTCCAGTTCAAAGCAGATATTGTGGGTTATTCTGCCTTGATATTCTGTGGGCCCTTCCAAACAGCCCTATATCCCAGAATATCAAGGCAGAAAATCCCACAATATCTGAGTGTGGATACATATAATCCAGTTCAAAGCAGATATTGTGGGATTTTCTGCCTTGATATTCTGGGATATAGGGCTGTGTGGAAGGGTCCTGGTTTATCTGTGTTGACACTGCCATATAAACCAGTCCAAAGAAGATATTGTGGGATTTTTGCCTTGATATTCTGAGTTATATGGCAGTGTGGTTGGGTCCTGGGTTATCGGAGTCGACACTGCCATATAACCCAGTCCAAAGCAGATAACGTGGGATTTTCTGCCTTTATATTATAACTTTATTTTTATACCCTGCCTCTATCTCCCCAAAGGGGACTCAGGGTGGCTTACATGGGGCCAAACCCGAATAAAAACAACAATAATAATAACTTTATTTTTCTGGGTTATATGGCAGTGTGGAAGGGCCCAGAGTTGACACTGCCATATAAGCCAGTTCAAAGCAGATATTGTGGGATTTTCTGCCTTGATATTCTGAGTTATGTGGCTGTGTGGATGGGCCCTGGGTCATCTGAGTCCACACTGATATATAACCCAGTTCAAAGCAGATATTGTGGGATTTTCTGCCTTGATATTCTGAATTATATGGCTGTTTGGAAGGGCCCAGAGTCCATACTGACATATAAGCCAGTTCAAAGCAGATATTGTGTGATTTTCTGCCTTGATATTCTGGGATATAGGGCTGTGCGGAAGGGCCCAGAGTCCACACTGATATATAACCCAGTTCAAAGCACATATAGCGTGATTTTTTGCCTTGATATCCTGAGTTATATGGCTGTTTAGAAGGACCCAGAGTCCACACTGACATATAACCCAATTCAAAGCAGATATTGTGTGATTTTCTGCCTTGATATCCTGAGTTATATGGCTGCTTGGAAGGGCCCAGAGTCCACACTGATATATAACCCAGTTCAAAGCAGATAACGTGTGATTTTTTGCCTTGATATCCTGAGTTATATGGCTGTTTAGAAGGACCCAGAGTCCACACTGACATATAACCCAATTCAAAGCAGATATTGTGTGATTTTCTGCCTTGATATCCTGAGTTATATGGCTGCTTGGAAGGGCCCAGAGTCCACACTGATATATAACCCAGTTCAAAGCAGATAACGTGTGATTTTTTTGCCTTGATATCCTGAGTTATATGGCTGTTTAGAAGGACCCAGAGTCCACACTGACATATAACCCAATTCAAAGCAGATATTGTGTGATTTTCTGCCTTGATATTCTGGGATATATGGCTGTTTGGAAGGGCCCAGAGTCCACACTGATATATAACCCAGTTCAAAGCAGATATTCTGGGATATAGGGCTGTGTGGAAGGGCCCAGAGTCCACACTGACATATAACCCAATTCAAAGCAAATATTGTGGGATTTTCTGCCTTGATATTCTGGGATATATGGCTGTTTGGGCCCAGAGTCCATACTGCCATATAACCCAGTTCAAATCAGATATTGTGGGATTTTCTGCCTTGATATTCTGGGATATAGGGCAGTGTGGAAAGGCCCTAGCTCTCCTTGTGGGGAGAAAAAGCAGAGTAAAAATAAACACCACCATGATCAAAACAGTTCTGGAGCTCATGGGGAAGAGGGGGGTTTCTTTTACTGCCTGTGCCCAAGTGATTTCCCCTCACTTTCTGTCCCTGTGAGAAGAGCATTGGGGACCTTTAACTTGTTGTGGAAACAAGGACTGGGCTTGAGGACTCTTCCAGGAGCGGATTCCCCTTCCTCTCAAGGGAGAGATTCCTCTCACTTCGGTTTGGAAGTGAGGTGTTTGTATCGAGGCACAAGCTCAGGTATCTGGGCTGTTCTTTCGGGGCTTGGCAGGGGGCAAGTGGGGCTGTGGAGCGCCGTGTGGGCCACTCTGGGCCTTCCTCGCTCCCTCCTCAGGTCCAAGGCCTGTTCCTTTTCCCACCCCGGACAGGGAGAAAAGGGCGGGAAGGGCCCCAGGGGGGCTGAGGCGAAGCTGAGGAGAAGCTGAGGCGAAAGGAGGAGAGCCAGTGCGCATGCGCTGTCCGGAGGTAAGGCAGGCGCCGTTTGCCGCGCGCGGAGACGCTGAGGGAGGTGTGGGGGAAGGGGAGAAAGGAAAGCGCCGGGAGCAAGGGGAAAGGAAAAGCTCGGTACCGTAAATGGGCCGGAGGCGCCGGTCGTTGGGATCCTGCACATGGCCCCGCGCCGCCGCCATGATGAGAGCGCAGAACCGCAGCGCGCAGCCGCCACCTCCGCCGCTCGCCGGCCCTACTGGCGAGCGGGGGGCGGGGCCTCAGGAGGGGGCGGGGCCTAGCCGGGTGCGAGGGAAGGGGTAGCAGACCAATCGGAGTCCGCGAGGGGAGGGGCGTAGAGCATGGCCGCGATTGGGGAGGGGGAGCAATTGGCGTCCGGGAGGGGCAGACAGGGAGGGGCCAATATGAGGCCCGCGAGGGAGAAGGGTGAAGGGAGCCAATCAGAGGCCGCGAAGGGAAAGCGAGGGGGAGGAGGCGAGACGCGCGGCCTCCAGCAAGGGCGGGAAGAGGGAGGAGCCAATCGCAAACCGAGAGACGCGCGGCCTTCAGCAAGGGCTGGAGGAGGGAGGAGCCAGTCGCAGGGCGCGAGGGGCGGGGCGTACAGCAAGAGCATGAGGGAAAAGTGGGAGGGGCCAGTGGCGGGGGGCGGGGCCTACAGCAAAGGCTGAAGGAAGGAGGGG
Organism: Anolis carolinensis; assembly: GCF_035594765.1. NCBI lineage: Eukaryota > Metazoa > Chordata > Lepidosauria > Squamata > Anolidae > Anolis > Anolis carolinensis. The sequence continues at coordinate 1,930,911 of NC_085847.1, forward strand.
ACAATCGCAGGCCGTGAGGGGCGGGGCCTACAGCAAGAACGTGAGGGAAATTTTTCTCTCTTAATTTTTGATCCAAATGTGTGTGACTTTCCTTTCCATTGGGAAAATTTCCCTCAGAACTCTTGCCTACTCTAGCAGGCCCGAAGCGGCTTCGTTACGTCAAGATGGGCGGGGCCACGCATGCAGATTTCCTTGCAGCGAGGCATTGTGGTACCCACCTAAGGCCTGGTCTGGAGGGTATGGGCTCTCTCTCTCTCCGGGACTCTGCTTCCGAAGGTCCGGTTCTGTGTTCCCTGCCGCTCTGGCCTGCTGGCTGGAGTGCCCACCGTGACTGAGAAGGCAGGGCAAAACAGGGGCCAGGCCGAGGCGGGGCGGTTTCAACTCATACTTACCTGGCAGGGGAGACACCATGATCACGAAGGTGGTTTTCCCAGGGTGAGGCTCATCCATTGCACTCCGGGTGTGCTGACCCCTGCGATTTCCCCAAATGCGGGAAACTCGACTGCATAATTTGTGGTAGTGGGGGACTGCGTTCGCGCTTTCCCCTGAATTCTCTCGTTCAAAGACAGAGGAAAAAAAATTTCTGAACCAAACTGCCAATAAATGTCACTATTCCAAATTCCACATGCCTCCAGGCAACAACCGTCAGGCTACCCCTATGCAGGTACCTTATGTGATTGGCATTATTATGATACCGGGCATTACAAAACTTAACTGCCAATCAATATCACTTTTCCGAACTGAATATGCCTCCAGGTGACAACTGTCAGGCTATCTCTATGCAGGTACCTTGTGTGATTGGCATTATTATGATACCGGGCATTACAAAACCTAACTGCCAATTAATATCACTTTTCCAAACTAAGCATGCCTCCAGGCAACAACTGTCAGGCTACCTCTATGCAGATATCTTATGTGATTGGCAGCATTATTATTATTATTATTATTATTTGGTTGCTGTGCACCATGAAAGTAAGCAAAACCAGGCACCCGGCATTACAAAACTAACTGCCAATTCATACAGTAGAGTCTCACTTCTCCGACACTCGCTTATCCAATGTTTTGGATTATCCAACGCATTTTTGTAGTCAATGTTTTCAATACATCGTGATATTTTGGTGCTAAATTCGTAAATACAGTAATTACTACATAGTATTACTTCCTATTGAACTACTCTTTCTGTCGAATTTGTTGTATAACATGATGTTTTGGTGCTTCATTTGTAAAATCATAACCTATTTTGATGTTTAATAGGCTTTTCCTTAATCTCTCCTTATTATCCAAGATATTCGCTTATCCAAGCTTCTGCCGGCCCGTTAAGCTTGGATAAGTGAGACTCTACTGTATGTATATACTGAATATACAGTCTGAATTTAAAACTGCTATACACCCCATGTTTATGTGTGTGTGTATATATATATATTGAATGTACAGTCTGAATTTAAGACTGCTATACACCCCATTTGTGTGTGTGTGTGCATATATATATATATATATATATATATATATATATATATATATCCTGAATATACAGTCTACTATACACCCTGTGTGTGTGTGTATATCCTGAATATACAGTCTACTATACACCCTGTGTATGTCTATGTGTGTGTATATATATATACTGAATATACAGTCTGAATTTAAAACTGCTATACACCCCATGTGTTTTTTCGCCTATTGTGTATATTTTATTATTGGTTTGTGTTGTTGTCCTTTGATGTTTCATATTTTATCATTGCTTGTATTTTGATTTTGCTGTAAGCTGCCCCGAGTCTCCTTTGGGGGAGATGGAGGCGGGATATAAATAAACTTCTTCTTATTCTTATTATTATTATTATTATTATTATTATTATTATTATTATTATTATTATGTGTGTATGTGTGTGTGTGTGTATATATATATATATCTCCTGAATATTCTGCCTGAATTTAAAACTTCTATCAGAAGAAGGTGACATGCCAGAGTGTTCAAGAAGAGCCAGAGACGAGAATGTCAAACAACAAGAGGTTTACTAACCAAACCTAGACATGTACAGTTGCATGAAAAACAACATTCCCATATAAATAAAGACTATACAGCCTATACCTGGACTTAGAAAGATTGAAGTATTGAGAAGTAAGTGCTTCACTTTTGATCGTCACCATAAAGGTTTCATCAAATGAGAAAACAAGGACTTAGTTGGGAGAAATAAGCAACATTACAAACACTACAAACCTTTGGAAATCCAAAGGGTCGAGACACACCTAACAATCAGAAATCTTATTATTGAATTATACTAAAGCAGAGGAAGAGAGGTTAAGAGAAGGGAGATGGTTCAGAATAAAAATAAAGGAGTCACGAAAACATGGAGGAAATTAGAAGGAAGGAACGCAATCAGATTAAGGAAAAACATTAAGAATACTCTTGCCAAGCTCACATTGTCACGGTTCGGTCGAACAGCATGAATCAAAAGGAAAATACGACCCAAAACAAGCTTTTTGTTCAGGATGCTACCTATTAAAAGCTCAGTCGGAGACGTTACAAATGGGCAGAATATGAGAAACGGAATGGGAACAAAAGAGATAGAAGAAACAAAGCAAAACAGTACAAAATACAAAAGAAGGGAGGTCTGGGAATACCAAACGTAAGCTTATACTATAGCAAACCAATTAAGGTATGGGTTGCTGTGAGTTTTCTGGGCTGTCTGGCCATGTTCCAGAAGCATTCTCTCCTGACGTTTTACCCACATCTATGGCAGGCATCCTCAGAGGTTGTAAGGTCTGTTGAAAACACACACACACATATATATGGAATAATGTCCAGGGTGGGAGAAGGAACTCTTATCTGTTGGATTCAAGTGTGAATATTGCAATTAGCTACCTTGATTAGCATTGAACAGCCTTGCAACTTCAAAGCCTAGCTGCTTCCCACCTGGGAGAATCCTTGGTTGGGAGGTGTTAACTGGCCAATGGCAACATTCACATTTGCCTCAAACAGACAAGTGTTCTTCCTCCCACCCTGATATATAAACCTCACTTGCCTATTTTCCAACAGACCTCACAACCCCTGAGAATGCCTGCCATAGATGTGGGCGAAACGTCAGAAGAGAACGCTTCCGGAACATAGCCAGACAGGCCGGAAAACTCACAGCAACCCAGTGATTCCGGCCATGAAAGAATTCGAGAACACAATAACCAGTGATATTTACAAATTGTAGGACATCACAACCAAAGGCAGTATCCCTGTTATAGTCCACGCTATAGCACAGTGGTTCTCAATCTGTGGGTCCCCAGATGTTATGGCCTCCAACTCCCCGAAATCCTAACAGCTGGTAAACTGGCTGGGATTTCTGAGAGTTGTAGGCCAAAACACCTGCAGATTCACAGGTTGAGAACCACTGCAAAGGTGGAGGGTTGGGACCTGGTTCCAACCCTGAAGTTTAGAGCTGGGATAAGACTGGGAGGGTTTGGCAAGTTGGCGTATGACTATGGCTTCAACACGAGCCGATTGTGGCACCGATGAAATGGATGTGCTGGGAGGGTTCGAGGACATACTTCGCCTTGTTGACAACAAGACCAAACTCTTGATGCTGAAAATGTTCGGGAGCAGCTGGGACCCAGAGTGTACCGCGAGAAGCCAATCGTCTAGATAAGGGAAGGGTGTAATGCCTCGTAGATGATGTGCAACGACTACCACTGTGCACATTGAGAACACTCTCGGGGCTGTGAAGAGGCTGAACAGGAGTTGGGACAAATTGGGACATCTTTTAGCCCACTTAAAAGGAGAGGAATCATCTAATGGCCACATGGAAATAGGCATCTTTTAAGTCTATGATATTTCCCCCCTTACCAGGAGTTGGGCACCCAAATCTGTGCACCATTTTGGACTGAGTTGATTTGCGGGTGGCATTTAAGTTAGGGGAAATGATCATCCTGGATGAGATACAGATTGTTAAGCTGAGGTCGGGAGTATTGAAGACGGATTGGACCAATACAGTAGACGGGGAAGGAACAGTAGAGCTGCTATGGTGACGGCTTGGGCATCTTCCTCATTGAACACCGAATCATCCGCCAGGAGTTTGGGCTGTTTAACGTGAAGACCTAAGGCAGCAGCTAGCCTCAACATGAGGTCTGAAAAGGGATGGAGTGTCAAGGTGGGTCTGGGGAGTTTGGGCACTTGCATCTGTGGAGGAGGTCGGTCAACTGTTGTCATTTTGTCATCCGTGAGCATATCAGCCTCCAAGCGTGAGGGCAGGAGTTTTGTTCATCCGGTCCGGGACAGCCATCAACATTGGAGTCTTCAGGACTGTGGACTTGTTGTTGTGGGCCCTTTGTGAGTGGTGTGTCTTGTCCCAGCGGAGAGCAAAGGGAGACCACAGAAGCTCTGCTGAGAGAGAGAAAGCAGGGATGCTTGGTAGGGGTGAGAAGGGTTCTTTGTAAGGTGTGGCCCAGGAGCAAAATCGAGTTGTGACGTTTGTCTCCTCCTGGTGTGGGGTAAAATGTTGACACTTGTCTCCCTTGGCTGAATTTGTGTGGGAGCCTCGTCGACTGCTGGCTGCTCTTCAGAAGGTTGCCCTGCGATGAAAGATAGGCTCAGACGGCAGCATGGCCTCGGGCGAAGAGGGCACATCCTCGACCTCGGGCAGATTGAGCCAAGACCGGACATCAGGCTCTGAGTGTTCAGGCTCGGCCGAGGCCTTCATCGCCCTGCCGGAAGCGGCGTCCAGAGCCTGAGTTTTGGCCTGGGAAGCTTTTGCCCGGGAAGTTTTTGCCCGGGAGGCTTTTGCCTTGCGCTTTGAGGTCTTCTTTGCCGGAATGCGTTTGGGCGCAGAGGCCCAGGAAGTGGAGGGCTCCTCCGAAGGATACCTGGAGGAAGGCCTACGGCGCCTGCCACGGGGTGCAGCATTGGCTCTGGTTGCGGATCGGGTCCGGCCCATGGTGGACTGCTGCTCTTGGAGGGAGCTCTCATAGAGGGCTGCCTTCAGGCGCCGGGCCCTGTTGCTCCGGGTGGCGGCGGAGAAGTTCTGGCAGATCGTGCAGGTTGGGACCATGTGTCCCTCACCCAGGCAGAGGAGGCAGAGGGTATGGCGGTCACGGCTATGGATTTTCACCTGGCAGCCCAAGCATTGCTTATACCACCGGCTGGCCATCGCGGCACGTCTCTCCGGATCCGGAGCCTGGGGACGGTCTAATCTCTTCCCGGGAGCGATCTGGCTTAAGCACTCCGCCGTTCTTTCCCTCGAGACTGATGCGCCGGAAAGCAAAGAACGGCGGCAATGGGGGCATCTGCCCATTATATGCCATCGGGAAGCTGGGTGGAGCTAATGCCCAAAATATTATTGAAAGTTCTTGACGGTTCCAAATTACACCGGGCGAGCACTGTAACCCCCTTGGTGTGCATTCACAGGGAGCACGGAAAAGAAACGTTCCTGTGTTCCTTGAAGTTGGCGTTTTCCGAGTTAACCGTTCCCGTGTTTTGCATTTCTTCTGGGGAGAGAGGCTCTTAGCTAATTAATTGAGGCCTGATGTCAATCTCAAGCCCCTCTGTTTACATCTGGGGTGTGTTATATAGCCTTTTAATGGAATTGCGCCTGGCATAACAGCGGCCCCGGGTATCCATGATCTTATGCAATGCTTCTGGACGATAGTGTTACACAGGGCCATATAGCCTGGTATGAGTGTTTACAACTGAGCAAATGGTCAACCGACATAAGAAAGAAGTGTAATGGGGGTAGAGATCATACAAAATTCGAGGGGATGAGGACCCCAGGAAGAAAATGAAACAATGAAGTCATCAAATGCATAAGGTTGTGGGTGAACTACAACTCACATCGTGCCTTGGAAGTCCATCAGTACTTAAAGTCTGTTATGTTGGGCAACCTTTTGCACTACTGTACTGTTATAATGTAATAAAATATAATAATCTATATATATAAAGGAGTAATGATGTCCGTTCCTCCCACTAAACAACAAAAGTACAAGCCCCAGAACCTAGAAATTTGGCAACACAACCCACCATCCTTCCCCTAGGTTCCAACAACAAAAAGAAAAGAAAAATAAAGTCCTAATTAGAGGGAGAGAAATAATTGTTTTTATCCAATTGCTACCAGTTAGAAGGCTAAGCTCCGCCCACTTGATCTAGCAACCCACTCAGCCTAGTGTTAATAAAATAAGAAATAAAACAAATACAAATAAGACAATAAAAATAATAAAAAACACTAAAAAAATTAATACAATAAAATACTATAATAACAAAATAACTAAAAATAATACAACAAAATAATAAAATATAATGAATAAAAAAGATAAGTTACAATGAAATTAATTAAAAATACAAATAATGTCAAATAAAAATTCCACAACAATTTTTAACCAATACCACCACCACTTTGCCACAGCAACGCTTGGCCGAGCACAGCTAGTAATACACTATTATAATTGTATATTTATATGACATGTAATAGTACTAATAATATATTGCAATATAGTGGTATAGTACAATATACAGTAGAGTCTCACTTATCCAAGACTCGCTTATCCAAGTTTCTGGATTATCCAAGCCATTTTTGTAGTCAATGTTTTCAATACATCGTGATATTTTGGTGCTAAATTCGTAAATACAGTAATTACAACATAACATTACTGCGTATTGAACTACTTTTTCTGTCAAATTTGTTGTATAACATGATGTTTTGGTGCTTAATTTGTAAAATCATAACCTAATGTGATGTTTAGTAGGCTTTTCCTTAATCCCTCCTTATTGTCCAAGATATTCACTTATCCAAGCTTCTGCCGGCCTGTTTAGCTTGGATAAGTGAGACTCTACTGTAGTAATATATAATACTTACATTGTGCTACGCTAATAATATATTTTATGTACATTTAATATTGATAATATTATAATGTACAGTAGAGTCTCACTTATTCAAGCTAAAGTCCCACAGTATCTTTGCGTGCTCATTTTCCAATACTTTTGCAGGTTGATACTGTGGGACTTCCGAATCCAGACTGACAAAGTTCTGGAACACAACACACCAGACATCACAGTTGTGGAAAAGAAAAAGGTTTGGATCATTGATGTCGCCATCCCAGGTGACAGTCGCATTGACGAAAAACAACAGGAAAAACTCGGCCGCTGTCAGGACCTCAAGATTGAACTGCAAAGACTCTGGCAGAAACCAGTGCAGGTGGTCCCGGTGGTGATGGGCACACTGGGTGCCCTGCCAAAAGATCTCAGCCGGCATTTGGAAACAATAAACATTGACAAAATTACAATCTGTCAATTGCAAAAGGCCACCCTACTGGGATTTGCATGCATCATCCGAAAATATATCACACAGTCCTAGACACTTGGGAAGTGTTCGACTTGGGATTTTGTGATACGAAATCCAGCATATCTATCTTGTTTGCTGTGTCATAAAATAATAATAATACGATCTGCCAACTGCAAAAGGCCACCCTGCTGGGATCTGTGCGCATCATCCGAAAATACATCACACAGTCCTAGACACTTGGGAAGTGTTTGACTTGTGATTTTGTGATACGAAATCCAGCATATCTATCTTGTTTGCTGTGTCATAAAATAATAATAATAATAATAATAATGATCTGCCAACTGCAAAAGGCCACCCTATTGGGATCTGTGCGCATCATCCGAAAATACATCGCACAGCCCTAGACACTTGGGAAGTGTTCGACTTGTGATTTTGTGATATGAAATCCAGCATGTCTATCTTGTTTGTTGTGTCATAATAAAATAATAATAATAATAATAATAATAATAATAATAATACAGTCCTAGACACTTGGGAAGTGTTCGACTTGTGATTTTGTGATATGAAATCCAGCATGTCTATCTTGTTTGTTGTGTCATAATAAAATAATAATAATAATAATAATAATAATAATAATAATAACCTGGCTCTGGCTCACGAATGGGACCCTGAAGAAGGAGACAGAAGGCCCAGGAGCAAGCCATCAGAACAAACGCAATTCAGGCCAAGATCGAAAAATCAGCTGATGACCCAAAATGCAGACTGTGCAAGAAAACCGACAAAACCATGGATCGTATCCTCAGCTGCTGTAAGAAAATCGCACGGACAGACTGCAAACAGAGGCACAACTATGTGGCCCAAATGATTCATTGGGACTTATGCCTCAATTATTATAATAATAATTATTATTATTCCAAGCCCTGCCTAGATGACTCATCCCCAACTGGTTATGGAAGCCATGCTCCAGAAAGGCAATATGATCCTATTTGGGGAACCATGTAACAGCCATCTAGAATGTCACCCCATCTGTGTAACCATAACAAATGGTGAATTGTATCCTCTGGTGTAATAATACCCAATATTTTTAAATAATGACTCAGGCCTGCTGATATAAGGCTTTTAAATAGGTCGATGGATGGAGATAGGGAAAGGCAAGGAAGGCGGTTGGAGGGGTGCGCATGCGCGGTGAGGAAGCCGGCCGGCGGGCTGCTTCTTCCTCGAGGCTTCCACTGACCAATAGGGAAGCGTGGGCGGCGGTTGAAGCGAGGCGCTGGCGACGGACCAATAGGGAAGCGTGGGCGGCGGTTGAGGAGAGGCGGCAACCAATGGGCGCGCGGGGAAACAAACAAGGGGCGGGGCCAAGCGCTGGAAGCGATTGCGCCGCTCTGAGGCGGCCAGTGGGCGGGAGGACCGTCCAGGCGGGAGCCAACGGTCCCGGCCGGGCTTGAGGGGAAGCGCCCCCTCAGGGAAAGGAGAAGGTACTGCGCCCGAAAGCGCTTCCCAGGCCTCGCTTCGGGCCTTCCCGCCAGGCCTACCTCGCAGGGCTGTGTGGGGAGCCCTTCTCCCATTGGCTGCTTCACAAGCCTGTCAACAAAACAGGCCTGGGCCAACTTGGGCCCTCCCCCCTCAAGGGTTTTGGACTCCAACTCCCATAATTCCAAAAGTCCAAAGCTCCTGGAGGGTTTGGGCCCTCAAAGTTGGGCCCCTGAAGGGTTTGGGCCCTCAGAGTTGGCCCCTTGGAGGTTTTGGGCCCTCAGAGTTGGCCCAGGCCTGTGCGAAAAGGCCCAAAGCAAGCCTATTATGGGAGTTTTGATGCCCAGACAACACTCAAGTGATTCAAACTGAGGGGAAAAGTGACATTGGGTTTGTCTGCTTTCCTCCCCAGGAGCCGCGGGCCCGTCCGCACCCAGCCTGGCTTCCTCCTTGTCCACAGGTTCTGTCCAGGTAAGTCGGGCTCAAAGGCTTGCAGGTCTGGGCCAACGTCGGCCCTCCGGGGGTTTTGGACTACAACTCCCACAATTCCTAACAGCCGGTAGGCTGTTAGGAATTGTGGGAGTTGTAGTCCAAAACCCCCGGAGGGCCGACGTTGGCTCAGAACCCTTACAAAAGACGTTCCCGTTGAAAACCGACAACACTGAAGGAGGATTGTCTGTATTTAACAATCATCATTTAATAAAACGTTATTTTCGGGACTCAGGGCGGATTCCGACAGACAAAAAGGCACACATTCCATGCCATGACACAACCGTAGATGCAACAAACAGCCTGACCGAATCCCAAAATAAGCCAACATCTACAGTCGCACAGCCATAAATAATACCCTGTTTCCCCTAAAATAAGACATCCCCAGAAAATAAGACCTAGTAGAGGTTTTGCTGAATTGCTAAATTTAAGGCCTCCCCCGAAAGTAAGACCTAGCAAAGTTTTTGTTTTGAAGCATACCCCGCCAAACAGAACACCAGAGCATGCGGGATCGGTAAATATACGTACCATAGAGTGTTGCACATGGAAATAATGGTAATAACAAGAAATTCTTGATAGGATTCACAGTTTATCTGGTTATGCTGGTTTGTGATGACAACTACTGTACAGCATATAATAAATGTTCAATTTTTTGTTCAACAACAAATGTGAATTCTTCTTCATGGAAAAATAAGACATCCCCTGAAAATAAGACCTAGAGCTTCTTTGGGAGCAAAAATTAATATTAGACACTGTCTTATTTTCGGGGAAACACGGTAATAATAATAATAATAATAATAATGCTTTATTTATACCCCGTCTCCATCTCCACAAAGGGACTCAGGGCGGCTTACAAGGGTCGAACCCAGATAAAAACAATAACAATATAAAACACATCAAATGTACAGAGACATTTACACCTAAAGGACTAGAGTTTGGTCTAATTCCATCTTTTGTGGAGTTCCTGGGAACTATACATCCCAGTACCTACAGCTCCAAAATGTCCAGGCCAATTTGACTCAAACCCCATCAGTATTCAACAACAACAATTCTTTATTCATTAGTCACTTTTGACCATATCAAAACATGTAAAACATACAATACGTACACACTTACGCATACATACAATAAAACCATGTAAAGATACAAAACATCCCGACCTGCGGCCTAATAACCCGCTCCTAGACAAATACAAAGGTTAAAATTAGTAATTTCCTAAGGTAAGGTTTGAATGAGTATCAGTATTCACTATTCAAATGTGGGCATATCGGGTATGGTGCCAAGTTTGGTCCAGATCCACCACTGCCATAAAACCCAGAATATCAAGGCAGAAAATCTCACAAGATCTGATTTGAACTGGGATATATAGCAGTGTGGACTCAGGGCCCTTCCACACATCCCTGTATCCCAGAATATCATGGCAGAATAATCCACAATATTCGCTTTGAACTAGAATATCTGAGTCCACACCGCCATATATCCCAGTTCAAAGCAGATAATGTGGGATTTTATTAAGCTGTCTGGAAGGGGCCTTAGTCACTCATAGGTGAAGATTTAATAGAATAGTTGAAGATTGCAAAAGTCTGATAGCAGTCGAAGAAGATGCAATAGAATAGTTTGTGATCGAATAGAATAGTCAATGAATGTGTGATTTGAATTGTTTGAGGAAGGTAAAGATTTCATAAAATAGTTGAAGACGGCAAAGCTCTAAGAGAGTAGTTGAAGAAAGGGAAGATCTAATGCAGTGGTTGTCAACCTATGAGTCCCCAGATATTTTGGCCTTCAACTCCCAGAAATCTTAGCTGGTTTTTTTTTTTTCGTGTCAGGAGCAACCGAAGTTGCTTCTGGAGTGAGAGAATTGGCCGTCTGCAATGACGTTGCCCAGGGGACATTGCCCGGATGTTTTGATGTTTTACCATCCTTCTCTCATGTCCCCGCATGGAGCTGGAGCTGATAGAGGGAGCTCATCCGCACTCTCCCCAGGTGGGATTCGAACCTGGCAACTTTCAGGTCACTTAGTCCACTACGCCATCTGGGGGCTCCTATCTTAGCTGGTAAACTGGCTGGGATTTCTGGGAGTTGTAGGCCAAAACACCCGGGGACCCACAGGTTGAGAACCACTGATCTAAAAGAATCATTGAAGAAAGTGAAGATCTAAGCTGGAAGAAGGTGAAGAATTGATGGAATAGCTGAAGAAGGTCGAATCAAATAAGAGAAGATGGAGAAGATCTAATAAAGAGCTGAAGGTGATAATCTAACAGAGTATGAAGGTCGAATAGAATAGGTGAAGAAGGTGAAGGTCTAATACAGTGGTTCTCAACCTTTTTTTGACCAGGGACCACTTTGACCAGGGACCACTCTCCAACATTAGTACGAATCAGTTTTTGGTCAACTTTAGATTCAGTTTGGTTATTTGGGGTGCTGATTCAGAAAATTTCATTGGATAGACCACATCAGCTCTCGTTTCTGATGCAGAACATGCCATCCAGTAGTCACCATATGCTTGCCTTCAGAAAGCCATGTTTAATGTGCCTTGGCACAATAAGAGTGTTTCACGAGACCAGTCGCTCGTTGCAACAGTGAGGCTGTGGACCATATTTTAGTTCTTGCGGACCATTGGTGGTCCATGGACCACAGGTTGGGAACAACTGGCCTCATAGAATAGTTGAAGAAACTGAAGGTCTCTTAGAACAGAACAGATTCGAATAGTTGGAGGTGAAGATTTAATAGAACAATGTATTGTCAAAGGCTTTCACGGCCGGAAGCACTGCAGTGTTATGTGTTTTCCGGGCTGTATGGCGATTTTATTCTAACAATATGTTGTCGTAGGCTTTCATGTCCAGAATCATGAGGTTGCTGTGAGTTTTCCAAGCTGTCTGGCCATGTTCCAGAAGCATTCTCTCCTGATGTTTCACCCACATCTATGGCATTCTCAGAGCAGTATTGATGTTCCACCTGCCTCTGTGGCTCATGGCATCTTCAGTCAGGGAAAAAAGCAGCTAGGACACATTGGCCATACAGCTTGGAAACATACAGCTCACAGTGGACAAAGGCAAAGCTTGGAAGAGTTGTGTGATTGTATAGAATAGTTGTAGGCAAAGATCTCATGGAGCAGTTGAAGATGGGGAAGATGTGCTCCTTGTTGGCTTCCTATCTGGGGCGTCTTGGATGCTTCAGGTGTCACTTTTCCCCCTCCTTGGCAACTGGCCTCATTGCCAAGCAACCTGATCCCGGGCCTAAGCCTGTGGGCTTTGGGGGGATTAAAAGGATGTGGGTGCTGTTGGGAGAGACGTTGGCTCACCTGGGCCTTCTCGTTGGGCTTGAGGGGGCGGAAGGAAGGGGGGCCAAGGCCGCGCTGAGGGAAGAACGAGAGTTAGTCAGTCAGTCAGCCGGCCGGCAGCAGCGGCAAAGCAAAACAGAAAGTGACGGGGCTTTTCTTCTCTGTTTCCCGGACAGTGGGGCGATGGCAGCCGCGACGGAAGAAGGGTCGGAAACCAAGCTCTGCGGCAACTGGTAAGGCACCCAAGTCGGCAAAGCTGGCCTGTCTATGTCCCCCATTCCCAGACCAAGCAAAGCCAAAGCACTTGGACTCCCCATCAGCCCCTTTTCCTGGCACTTTTGGGTACTATTTTTTTTTTTAAGGGAGCGGAAAGAAAACTTAAACCTTTTCACTTCCTGCGAAAAAAAGAAAACAAACCCAAGCAGCATGACACTGCAATTTTTAACTCATTATGACAATGAATTGCTTGCGTCCCCTGTTCTCTTTTCCTGCTGCCCAAAGTCACTTGAAACTTGTTAGTCCCTGGTTCTAGCCCAGGCATGGGCAAACTTTAGCCATCCAAGTGTTAGTCATGTACTACCAGCTACAACACATGCTTCTTTTATTTATTAATTTATTTATTAATTAAATACAGTAGTGTCTCACTTATCCAACATTCGCTTATCCAACGTATTGGATTATCCAACACATTTTTGTAGTCAGTGTTTTCAATATATCGTGATATTTTGGTGCTAAATTCATAAATACAGTAATTACTACATAGCATTACTGCGTATTGAACTACTTTTTCTGCCAAATTTGCTGTCTAACATGATGTTTTGGTGCTTCATTTGTAAAATCATAACCTAATTTGATGTTTCATAGGCTTTTCCTTAATGCCTCCTTATTATCCAACATATTTGCTTATCCAACATTCTGCCGGCCCGTTTATGTTGGATAAGTGAGACTCTACTGTACATTTATATCCTGCCCTTCTCACCCCGAAGGGGACTCAGAGCGGCTTACAAATTAAATTTACATACAATATTATAGAATTATAGAATCATAGAATAGTAGAGTTGGAAGAGACCTCATGGGCCATGCAGTCCAACCCCCTGCCAAGAAGCAGGAAATCGCATTCAAAGCACCCCCGACAGATGGCCATCCAGCCTCTTATATTATTATATTATGCTTATATGCTTATATTATTAGCATAGCACAATACTGGTAATAAATTACTATATTGTACTATATCAATATATTACAATACTATTATTAATATTACATGTAATATATAATATATAATTAATATTATATTGTATTATTAGTATTACAGTAGAGTCTCACTTATCCAACACTCTCTTATCCAACGTTCTGGATTATCCAACACATTTTTGTAGTCAATGTCTTCAATACATCGTGATATTTTGGTGCTAAATTCGTAAATACAGTAATTACTACGTAGCATTACTGCGTATTGAACTACCTTTTCTGTCAAATGTGTTGTTAAACATTTTGTTTTGGTGCTTAATTTGTAAAATCATAACCTAATTTGATGTGTAGTAGGGTTTTCTTTAATCTCTTCTTATTATCCAACATATTCGCTTATCCAACGTTCTGGCAGCCCGTTTAGCTTGGATAAGTGAGACTCTACTGTATATAAATATATTGTAATATTATTATTAATATTACATGTAATATATAACATATAATTAACATTATTATATTGTATTCTTAGTATTATATTGTATTACAAAATAATATTATTCATATTATATGCATATACAATATATTATAATATTATATATTATTGTAAATTATATTATATTAGATTCTATGATTCTATGATTCTAACACCATCTCAATATATCAAGCAAGCCGGCTTCTCCTTCTTCTGTGGCTTCGTTTTCAGGAAACAATTAATGTATATGACCGTTCCCGTAAGATGTGTGGGAACTTTAGCTATGCAAGGTTCATGTATGAGGATCTCTAGTATATAACGCAATATCAATCCCAATATCAATATCAATCCCAAATCGAACGGTCAGCAGTTCCAATCTGGGGAGTGGGGTGAGCTCCTGTCTGTCAGCTCCAGCTTCCCATTACATGCCAATCATTCCGGCTAATTGCAGTGTTCATACTTCCCTCCAACCGACAAAAAAAAGGACCAACCAGAAATACTTCATATTCACAAGCTTTAGGAAATAACATATGCCAACTACCACCAATTCCTCAATACATTATTTCCCATATCACCAGGCAGGGCACAGCTAGTATAATATATTGTATGTATATATGACTTGTAAGCCGCCCTGAGTCCCCTTAATAAATAAGTAATAAATAAAGAATGCCACTCAAAACAAACAATACAACTGGTGAAAGTGCCAGTAAAATAAACCTAAAGGAATAGCCAAACGGGTTAATCAGACATCTGGGGCCAAGACATTTCCCTGGTGTCAATGTGTCATAAAAGGGACTTCTAGTTTCCCGGAAGGGGGAAAAGTTAGGGCCGACTTTCCCGATGCTTTCTCTGCTTTCGATCTACCCTTCCCTTGCAAAGCCACGTTGAAACTATGCCTCATTCAAGCCCTGTCTCCCTTCTTCCAGCAAAAAGGAGATCCCGGCAGCCAACTTCACCATCCATGAGATCCATTGCAGCAGGAATATTGGGGTCTGCCCCACCTGCAAGGAGCCGTTCCCTAAATCGGAACTGAAGAAACACCAGGAGAAGGAGCACACGCAGGTGAGACCGCTTCCTCTCGTCTTGTCTTTCTGTAATTGACATGTTATTGCATGCGAATGAGAAACAAAAATAAAACAAATCACGTCCAAATAGTACCGTAACTAACAGAAACTGTGTATAACCTCTGATCATACCCTTCCCTGCACCTTATGACTTCCGACACTACTCTATGTGAATTGTATACCTATTAAAATCTACCCTTGTATCTCTTTTAATCATAATAATATACCTATTAAAACCTACCCTTATATCTCTTTTAATCATCATAATATACCTATTAAAACCTACCCTTATATCTCTTTTAATCATAATAATATACCTATTAAAACCTACCTTTATATCTCTTTTAATCATAATAATATACCTATTAAAACCTACCCTTACTTATTTATTTGTTTATTTGCTACATTTATATGCCCCACTTCTCACCCCGAAGGAGACTCAGAGCGGCTTACAAATTAAATTTACATACAATATTATATTAGCATAGTACAATACTGGTAATAAATTACTATATTGTACTGTACCAATATATTGTAATACTATTAGTAATATTACATGTAAAATATAATATATAATTAATATTATTATATTGTATTATTAGTATTATATCGTATTACAATATAATATTATGAATATTATATGTATATACAATATGTTATAATTATTATATATTATTGTAAATTATAGTGTGTGTGTGTGTGTGTGTGTGTGTGTGTGTGTGTATATATATATATATATATATATATATATATATATATATATATATAAACACACACACACACATATATATCTTATATCTCTTTTAATCATAATAATATACCTATTAAAACCTACCCTTATATCTCTTTTAATCAACCTCCCTTGGGGCTACTTTACATTTGTCTTCCCTTTCCAAATACCGTATATACTCGAGGATAAGCCGACCCAAATATAAGCCGAGGCACTTAATTTTACCACAAAAAACTTATTGACTCAAGTATAAGCCAAGGGTGGGAAATGCAGCAGATACTGGTAAATTTCAAAATACACATAGATACCAGTAAAATTACATTAATTGGTGCATTCGTAGGGTAAATATTTTGAATATTTACATAAAACTGTAAGATAAGACTGTCCAACTCTAATTAAATCATTATTCTCTTCTTCAATGTAAATTCCATACCCTTTTAATAATAATAGAGTGAAATAATAAATGTAATAACACTAATAAATACAGTGAAATAATAAATGTAATAATAAATAGAGTAAAATAATAAATGTAACAATAATCATATCAGAGTGAAATCATAAATGTAAAATAATAATAAAAATTGAGTGAAATAAATGTAATCGTAACAATAATAATACAGTAGAGTCACACTTATCCAAGACAAGCTTATCCAAGGTTCTGGATTATCCAAGGCATTTTTGTAGTCAATGTTTTCAATATATCATGATATTTTGGTGCTAAATTCGTAAATACAGTAATTACTACATAGCATTACTGTGTATTGAACTGCTTTTTCTGTCAAATTTGTTGTCTAACATGATGTTTTGGTGCTTCATTTGTAAAATCATAACCTAATTTGATGTTTAATAGGCTTTTCCTTAATCCCTCCTTATTAGCCAAGTTATTCACTTATCCAAGGTTCTGCCGGCCCATTTAGCTTGGATAAGTGAGACTCTACTGTAATTATATTTAATATATTAGTGTTACTATATGACAATATTATTACTATATATTATAGTGTATAATTACTAGTATATTATAATATTATCGATATTATATGCTTATACAATCTATTATATTATTAACATAGCACAATATTAATGTTATATATTACTAGATTGTACTATATCACTATACTGCCATATTATTACTAATATTACAAGTAATATATTATATACAATTATATTACTAGTATTAGTATTATTCTGCTGGCCCATTTAGCTTGGATAAGTGAGACTCTACTGTATTTACATAAAACTGTAATTTAAGATAAGACTGTCCAACTCTGATTAAATCATTATTCTCATCTTCTTCAATGTCAATGTGCTTCTGTACCCTTTTAATAATAATAGAGTGAAATAATAAATGTAATCATACTAATAAATACAGTGAAATAATAAATGTAATGATAAATAGAGTAAAATAATAAATGTAACAAGAATAATATTAGAGTGAAATAATAAATGTATGAATAATAATCGAGTGAAATAAATGTAATCGTATCAATAATAATATTGTATAAATGTACCATATATACTTGAGTATAAGCTGACCCGAATATAAGACAACCAGGACCCTCATTCGAGTATAAGCCGAAGGGAGCTTTTTCAGTCCTATTCTGTCCCTAATCCTAAAAGACACATTTCTCGAGGAGTTTTGCTCACTGGCAGGTGGCTTGAACACCCAATTCTCATCTCCGGCGTCTTGTCTTCTAGGTTTACTGCAAATGCAGCATGAAGATGGACCGGGGCCATTTAAAGGAGCATGCGGTTAGTAGGCAGATGGTCGGTGGGTCGGAAAAAATAATGTCATATCCGTTTGGCAAATGTGAATCTCCATGAACCTTTTGAAAACCACTAGTCAAGAGAAGCATGACCTTGCTAGAAATCAACCCTTTGAACAAGTGCTATTAACAAGCATTCATGTAATGGCACACAGGGAACTCAGCTGTTAAACTGAAGAACCATGTCTTTGGACTCCCAAGGACAAAAATGCATTTGGCTAGCAGAGGATGGTTGTTTCTTTGAATTTGAAATTGCACTTGGCCGTAAGATATACACTCCCTTGAAATCTCTTATTTTAAAATATGTACTCAGAGATAAAAAACAAAGTATTCTTTGAAAAATAACATATCTTGTTTACTCACAAACATCTTGTATTAATTCACCATACAGGCACATTTCTCATTCTGGTTCAGTTATAGATAGGATGTAGTTAGGGTTGTTGTATGTTTTCTGGGCTGTATACTAACAATAATACAATAGAATAACATATTATTATTTAATATAGTAATACTAATATATTAAATGGGTTGCTGTGAGTTTTCCGGGCTGCATGGCCATGTTCCAGAAGCATTATCTCCTGATGTTTCGCCCACATCTATGGCAGGCATCCTCAGAGATTGTGAGGTAGGGTACCTCACAACTTCTGAGGATGCCTGCCATAGATGTGGGCAAAACATCAGGAGAGAATACTTCTGGAACATGGCCATATAGCCCGGAAAACATACAACAACCCTGTGATCCCGGCCATGAAAGCCTTCGACAACACAAGATGTAGTTATCTGTGTGTTGAGTACACAGGGTATTTTCCTTACCTGAAGTCCATAAGTCATACTTCTCTACTGAAGTCCAAACAGCAACATGCATCCACCTTTACTCAGGTCTGATGCAAACATGCATCCACCTCCACTGAGGCGTAAAGCAGACACATCAACCTCCAATGAGGTGTTAAGCAGACTGACTACAAAATGGAGTCCTGAGTCTGAACATGCTCAGTACAAGCACATGTCTATAACACCTCCTACACCAAAGAGGTACAGTCAAACTGGCAAATCAACATACACATAGATTAACAAATGAACCGTGAAAGGTTTGGGAGGTTTCTATTTCCAAGAGTCTCCCAAACCATTGACAAACTGAGTTCCCGTCTTTGCCCTCTCGCCCTAGGCTTCTGAATGTCCCTTGCGCTCGGTGGCGTGTCAGCACTGCGACATCGTGCTGGCCTTCAACCGGCTCCAGGAGCACGAGGACTACTGCGGGGCCCGCACCGAGCGTTGCCGCCGCTGCCGCCGCAACATCATGCTGAAGGACCTGAAGGAGCACCCCGAGGATTGCGACAAGATGGCCGAGGCGGCTGCCAGCCAGCCTAAGCCCTGCTTCGGCGCCGAGGCGGATGCGCACAAGATCCAGGCCATCCGGAACATCTTCCACCCAGTCCATGCCTCCGAAGCCGTGCCGAGGGCGAGCCACCAGATTCCCGAGGGCCGGATGTACAGTTACCTCTCGCGGGAGCAGATGCCCAGGGAGTATGCCCGGAGGAACATCAGCCCGGGCCTGGCAGATCCGAATCAAGGTAAGGCCTTGTGCAAAGCTTGGGGTCTTTTTAGGAGATGTGACTCAGGGAACTCACAGGCAGCAATAAAACCTTAAGTCTTAGATGTCGAAATTAGAAATGGCATTTTGATGTAGTTTGGTTTTGATCAATTGGGTCAAATTGAGGCTTCAAAAGGCCCAGATGGTATATTGATATACAGTAGAGTCTCACTTATCCAAGCTAAATGGGCCGGCAGTACCTTGGATAAGCGAATATCTTGGATAATGAGAGATTAAGGAAAAGCCTATTAAACATTAAATTAGGTTATGATTTTACAAATTAAGCACCAAAACATCATGTTATACAACAAATTTCACAGAAAAAGTAGTTCAGTACGCAGTAATGCTATGTAGTAATTACTGTATTTACGAATTTAGCATCAAAATATCACGATATATTGAAAACATTGACTTCAAAAATGCCTTGGATAATCCAGAACCTTGGATAAGCGAGTCTTGGATAAGTGAGACTCTATTGTATTATCAATATTAGATGTACATACAATATATTATTAACATAGCACAATATAAGTATTCTATATTACTATATTGTACTAGACCACTATACTGCAATATTATTAGTAATATTACATGTAATATAAATATACAATTATAATAGTGCATAAGTGGATAAGTAAGACTACTGTATTATCAATATTAGATGTACATACAATATATTATTAATATAACACAATATAAGCATTATATATTACTATATTGTAGTAGACCACTATACAGCAATATTATTAGTAATATTACATGTCATATAAATATACAATTATAATAGTACATGTGGATAAGTGAGACTCTACTGTATTATCAATATTAGATGTACATACAATATATTATTAACATAGCACAATATTCTATTCTATATTACTATATTGTACTAGACCACTATACTGCAATATATTATTAGTACTATTACATGACATATAAATATACAATTATAATAGTGTATTGTTATATTGTATTACATTATAATATTATCAATATATATGTACATACAATATATTATTAGCATAGCACAATATAAGCATTACATATTACTATATTGTACTATACCACTATATTGCAATATTATTAGTCATATTACATGTCATATAAATATACAATTATAATAGTGTATTATTATATTGTATTACATTATAATATTACTATCAATATATATATACATACAATATATTATTAGCATAGCACAATATAAGCATTATATATTACTATATTGTACTAGACCACTATATTGCAATATTATTAGTCATATTACATGTCATATAAATATACAATTATAATAGTGCATGTGGATAAGTGATACTCTTCTGTATTGAATGACTGAAACTGGGAAGTTGTGCTTTCCTGAACTGTTTTGATAAGCATCAAAGGTTCCATGGGAGGATGAAAGGGGAATGGAAAGGAAAGAGAGCCTGGGAGAAAGGAGTTTGGGAAGGTGTGAAATATCCTTGGAAATCCTATAAAGCCCTCAGGGTGGCACTTTTGTTTTGCAAAATAAAGTCTGTGCGCTTCTGAATCTCATTTGGGAAACCGGCTTTGGAGGTTTAAAAGGGGCCGAGCCTCTTCATGGTCACACCTTGAGCCAATATGGTGTCATGCATTGGGAGGCTGGGGTTCGAATCCCGACTCTGCCAGGCAAAGTCAGGGAAAAGTCACACTCTCTCAACCTCAAACGCCCTTTGAAAAGGAAATCTGCCCCAGCAAACACCTCACCTCGGTCTTTAGATCAGAATCCTGCCATGTTGGTCCCTTGTCTTTTGTCTCTTGCAGCTCACATGGCGAGAGCAGCAGCCCCTTTAACCTTTGGCCAGCCATCCGAGTGCGACTTAGATTACATGTTGGCGCTCAGCTTGCAGCAGGAGCATGGCTCCCATGTGCACAGCGCTAGCGCTGCCGCTGCGGCCCAGAGTGACCTCTGGACGAATATGCGTCCCAGCAAGACCAGAGCCGTGGAGAGCTTTGTCGAGGAGCCCAATCCCTTCCCTCAGGAAGCACAAGAACCAGAGCAGCCCAAAAGTAAGTGGCTCTTTGGTGCGCTTGGAAATACGCCGTCCTTAAGTAGATGGCTGCAGCATCTCCATGTCTCTGTTTGCCTTGCAGCCGAGACCCTCCTGCCGTGCGAATTCTGCGAGGAGCTCTACCCAGAAGAAGTGCTCATCCTCCACCAGGTTGTGTCTCTTGCCATGTATTCTTTCCAGGCTGTGTTTCCTCCACCACAGACACCCCAGTGTTCCTTACTGTCTGAATAACCCTGCTCACCGTCTCTCCCACAACCCTTTCCTACTCCTTTTTACGGCACAAGGCAAACAGGAATACACTAGAGAGGTTTGGGGAGAATTCACCATGATTTATGGGAGTTGTAGGTACTGGGATGTATAGTTCACCTGCAATCATTGACCACTCTGAACTCCACCAAACTTGGCACACAGAACCCCCATGACTAACCACCAACTGGAGGTGTTTGAGGGAACTGACCCACCATAGTGGGAGCTGTAGTTTACCCTACAGCTAGAGAGCACACTCAACCCCACCCATGATGCATCCACAGCAAACCTGCCCAATATAACACTTTATTTACTGACAGAGTTTCTTGGGGTTCACCTGGCATGATGTGAGTTGTAGTTCACCCACAACCTTATGCATTTTGTACAATTTAAAAAATGACTTTTTCAAATAACCCGGGCAATGCTAGTTTCAAATAAAAACAGTGATTCCCAAAGTGGGCACTGGAGCGATCCAAGGGGGCGGTGATGGCCACAGGTGCATTTGGGGGCGGGGCCTCTTCCCAAGTGCCAGAGACAGGGCTGAGCACTTGAGGTGCCTGTTAGGACACACAGGGGGCGGAGCTAGAGGAGTGGGTGTGGCTTCTTCCCAAGAGTGCGAGACAGGGCTGAGCCTCTATACCTCTCCTGAGAGGCCTTTTAGGACTAAAGGGCGGGGCCTCATTCCAAGAGCCCGAGACAGGGCTGAGCCTCTATATTTCTCCTGAGAGGCCTTTTAGGACTAAAGGGTGGGGCTAGGGGCAGGGGCGGAGCCTCTTCCCAAGAGTGTGAGACAGGGCTGAGCCTCTGTATACCTCCCCTGAGGCGCTTGTTAGATGATGGGGGCGGGGTATAGAGGTTCAGCCCTGTCAGGCACTTGGGAAGAGGCCCCGCCCCCTCCTCTAGCCCCGCAGGACAGGGATAGATGCTCAGCCCTGCCTCAGAGCTCGTAACTCCACCCATCCCAGTCCTGTCCGCCCATTTGTGGCCCCGCCCACCTCCCCCTCTCAGCCCTGCATCTTGGACTAGGGGACAGCCACAGCCCCGCCCTCTTGAGCAGGAGCCACGCCCACTCCTCTAAGCCACATCCCCTTTCCGGGGGGTGCTGGGTCATATTTTTTCTGGAAAGGGGGCGGTAGGCGAAATAAGTTTGGGAACCATTGAAATAAAACAATCCAGAATATTTGGGTTGGGTTGCCTTGAGCTTTGGGTTGGAACAGGCGGGGGAGATCTTTTTCCAAGCCAGCGCTGGGCAAAGTGTGACCTTCGAGAGGTGGCTGGACTGGAAAAACCAAGACTCTGGTGTTGTCTGGCTGTGAGAGCCTTACGTCGAAGGAACAAATGGCCCTTTTCTTTCTCCTGATATAGACGGGGTGCAGCCCCACCAGTGCGCTGGCCTCCTACAGCAAGAGGGGCTCTTTGACCCCGCAGTCGGACCGCCTCCACGACTTGTGGCAACAGCTGCAGAGCAACCAGGCCATGGGCAGCGGAGAGAGGCCCACCTTCCTGCAGGACCCTTGCAGCAGCCTCCTGATCCCGTGCGAATTCTGCGGCGCCCAGCTGGAAGAAGAAATCCTCTTCCACCACCAGGTGGGGAGAGCGGGAGCACCGCCTTAGGCTGTTCTTCTCTGATCTCGGCGCCTTCAGACGACTGAAGCTCTTTCTCTCTCAACGCAGGACCAGTGTGACCTGCGCCCTGCCACTGCCTCCTCGATGAGACGGATGCCGGCCCTGCAAGGGAGCCCAGCCATGGAGGACAGGGAGGAAAGCGAGTCGCCCGAGCTGCCCCGGAGACGGGTCCATAACCAAGGTAGGGCCAAGAGACAACCGAGAATTGAGGAGGTGGGAGAAGGAAGTTCTCAGCCATTCTGTGGCTAATAAGAAGCCCGTCTGGCTATGTTGCTGTCGCCAGGTGTAAAAGGATGATATCATTCGCGAAGGGTTCTGGGGTCCTCTGGAAGCATGCAAACGCATTCAAACACATCGAAGCTCAGTGCATACATACAAACATAGGATTGTGACATTCCCGTTAAAAAGAAAGAATTTGTTTTTTTCTCAACAGATGAAGAAGTGTTGAGCTTGTTGATAAGTAAGTAGTGTGTATATATATATTTACAAGCTTGATGTTTCTCGTTGGCACGTTGTATGTTGGGATTGATAACATTTACAGACCCAACTACCTGAGGAAGGCTCCTGTGAGTGAATGTTGGGTAGTAACGAAAGCAGAGGATTTGGGAGTCTGCTCACCTGTAGTAAAGACACAAGAACTGTTACTAGACACGTAAAGAAGAATGGTTTCATCTTTGGATGAAAATCCTTTCTTTTCAATGTGAACGTAACAATCCTATCTTTTGTGTTTGTATGTATGCATTGAACTACTCTTTTGCATCACTGCAATTAGTGGATGCTGGGAACCCCTTTTCTTTTTCGGTCCTCTGGAAGGGTCCGAAGTTCTCCCAGTTCTCCAGGACCTTCTCCAACAGTCACAGAATGGTATTGTCGGGGGGTGAGGTTCCTCATTGTGGAGGATGAAAGGGAATTCTAAACTCACAGACATAGTTATACGTAATGTTGTTGCATGCCTGCATTCGCCATGAAGATGCCCGTCAACCTTGGTCCTAGGGATTGTGGGAGGTGTAGTCTCCAAAGGTGCCCTTTCCAGGCTCTCAGCCCCGTAGCTCCTGACTCCCTCTTTCCACCTCCTTCAGGGTCAATGCTGCCTCCCTACTTTGAGGAGTTCCGGCCCCACAAGCGCCCCCAGCCGAGCCAAGGGGGCCCCTCCCGCAACAACCTGGTGACGGCCCGGCGCATGCAGCTGGCCTCCCCCGAGAGCTGCTCCGGGAATCCCTTTGGGCCTCCGTTGGGAGAAAAGCCCCGGAGGAGTGAGCCAAGCACGAGCTGGTGCCCAAGCGAGCCGCCGGCTGCCCTCCTGCCCACCGGCCGCTCTCCCCTCCACTTCCCGCTCGGCGGCTACAAGCCAAGCTTCCCCGAGACTGCTCCAACCCGGCCCAGGTGAGGATTTCCAAATCACCCCACATTTCCCTGGCTTCTGGGGGGAAGATGGGCTCCCTTCCCAGGCCCTGTGCCATTTGGGCACCCTTTCTCCACGCACGTGTAATTTAGAAGAAGTTTCAGCCTGCTGAGAGTTTGTTTTTTTCCTGTTCCCTCCTCCTACCTTTTCCAACAGCCTGAGAAACAACGGGGGTGGCAGAAGCCCCGCTAGGCCTACCGATTACAAGCCCAAGGTACGTGGCCCCCGTTGCCCCCAAATACAGCCCTTCCCTGAGAGCAGAGGTATTCGTTGGCAAGAGAAGCTGGATTGCTTATTGTACAAATGCACCGTCCTTGTGTCCAACCCCATAGCGGGACCCTCGGACCTCACAGAGGGGTCTGCGGCCACATCAAGGATCCCTCCTTCCCTTTCTCTTTTGCCTCCTTCCTATCGAGGACGTACATTTCAATGCATTGGGTACATTAAGTTTGAGTTCCGTCCCAAGCAGACTGCCTCTCTGTCGTATCCGTCCATAGCAGACCGCCTCTCTGTCGTATCCGTCCCTAGCGGACTGCCTCTCTGTCGTATCTGTCTCTAGCGGACTGCCTCTCTGTCGTATCTGTCTCTAGCGGACTGCCTCTCTGTCGTATCTGTCTCTAGCGGACTGCCTCTCTGTAGTATCTGTCTCTAGCGGACTGCCTCTCTGTCATATCTGTCTCTAGCGGACTGCTTCTTTGTCGTATCCGTCCCTAGCGGACTGCCTCTCTGTCGTATTCTCTTGTTGTATGCCTTAGAGGAGGCTGGGTCTTCCTTGAGGCAGGCTTGCTTTCTCCGCCGTGGTCCCTGTGAAATACGCACATAGAGGATTTCCTGCACCTGCGAATTTCACAGGTGACTATTCGGAGAAACATGGTTATAGGTAAGCAACCTTTACCTCTCCCCACTCCTCCCCAAAAGGCGCCCCTGACCGACCACCTCCTTGCCCTGACCTGCTTGACGCTCCCGGCCCTTCTCTCTCTTTCCCTCAGGAAAACCCCTGGGCGGCTGAGGCCAAGGCTGAAGAGGAGGACAGCGACCCTCCGGAGGATGAGTAACCAGCGGAGAAGCTTTTTGCTGCGTTTTGCCCAGCGCCAGGCCCTGAAAAGTGCTGCTGGGCGCAGTGTTTCCTTTCCTGGGGGATGGGGGTGGGTGGGAGATATGTTGTGCCACCGCCGCAGAGACGCGGTGGCCCCGGGGCCCTTGGGCGCCCCCTTTTCCGAATGTGTAGGGCCTCCGGGGCAGGCTTGTGTGCAGGCATGAGGCCTGCTTAACCAATCTTGGGGGTGTTTTGCTTTCCGTTCCCATGAGCCATCTGGGAAATCCAGCCGTGTTCGATTCCCAAAGGTTGGCCCCACTTTGTCCCGGGCCCGGCCGCCCTTCTTGTTTTGTTTTGGTTCTCTAGTCCGTTTGCAGCCGCAGAGGCTGTGGGGAGGGGACCGTGGGGCAAGCGCCATCCCTTTTTGTGGCACTTCTGCGTGCAAACGCCACGGTCTGCAATACCTAAAGTGCCCAGTTTTCGACGCCTTTGAGGCCAGCGCAGGACCAAGGAAGCCACTGTTCTTTTTCACTTCACTGTTTGTTCTGTTCTGAAGATTGTTTTCAATTTCTCTTAATAAACTTGGTTTCTGTCTGTTCGTTTTTGTGTCTCCGCGGAGAAGTGTGGTATTTGTTATGGTACCCACCCCCCTGACGGATGCACAACACTCGGATTCTGCCTGACCTGCAGTGTGTTGTGAGGGTGGAACCTGCAAATTGGCTCACTGACCAAATATGTCCGTGAGAGAAATAACTCCAGTATACTAGACACCGAGGCCCCTTCTATCCTGCCAAATAAAATCCAGATTATCTGCTTTGAACTGGATTCTGTGGCAGTGCAGAAGGGGCCCAAGAGTTCAAAGCAAACAACGCTAACAAGGAAACACCGCCAATGTCACAGCTCAATGTCCTGATAATTCAGAGGTTTGTGGCCTCATGGAAGCCACGGCTACTAACACAAGTTTTCAGGCCTGATACTCAAAAAGTATGTCCGATTTGTCAACATCTGACCTCACCATTTGGTTGGGTTTGCTTTCTCCAATGCTTATCACTGTTAAAGAGGCACCCAATTCCTGGCATGAAGAAAAGAGAGAAGTGGGTCTACACTAAACCAGAAACGTGGATTTGCTCTCCCACTTGGCCTGCTTCCAGGCCTTCCCGGCTCCAGCCGTAGAGGCCACAAACAAAGCCACGTTCAGGACACGTCCACCAAAAGTAAGCATTTATTAAATACAAGAAAAGCCAAAGAGTTCTTAAAAACAAGTGGCAACCAACCTTGCAGTGTTATTTCCAAGGGCAAAGCACTATGGTGGGTTTACAGAAGGAAGCTAAGGGGAGGCTTTTTTCCTGTTTGGGTTTTTTTTTCTCCTTCCATTTTGTTCTACAGTCGAGACAGGATCACTGTTCTACGGGGAGAGACTGGTGGTCAAATTGAGGTGTGAGAAGTGAAGAATAAATTAACAAAAATTATGGCATACGTTACACGCTTTTTGTCAGCTCGGCGGCGGGGGATCTGCCTCGGGCAGGAGACCCTTCGGAGTCCCTCCCTCGGCTCGCTTTTCCCTTTTGTACAAAATATTTACACATTTGCGGTTAAGTAAATACAAATGAAAAAGTACAGTGCATTCAACGTATCCCCAAGTGAGCCGGAAAGCAGGCGGCCGGCCGGCCGATGCAGTGTTTTGGCGGCGGCCAGCCTGGCTGTGCTCCCGAGCCGAGTGCGAAGGAAAGAGGCCTCCCTTCCGCCTGGATGTTTGACACCAGACCAAGAGCACTTTGAAACAGGTGAACAGCGTAATAAATACCCCAAGAGATGCCCAATCCAAGTGTAAACCCCGAGAGACCTCTGTGCCCGAGTTCCTCTGCTGTTTTACATTCGGAATGAATATTCAAGTGAAAAGAAAGATGATTTGCAACCCCAGTGTATCTAGCAAGAGGCGCTCGGATTGCTGGCTTACTTACGGGTGGCATTGGAAAGACATGATTTCCCCAACCGTGGTATTCCAGGCCCTTTTCTCGGCCCTCACTTAGGGAGCCCACCTGGACACAAAAGGTTGCCCAAATGAGATGTTCTCTCGAGGCCGGGTGGGCTTTGGGCTCAACCAGGGACAACACTGTCCTCGCCTTCAATGCAACCATAAATAATGAGCATAAATATACATCAAGTCACTGGACAGCACACACGCTTTGGGGGCGGAGGGGGGAGCAGCAGGGGCAGCGGCCACAGCGTTGGTGTCTTCTTCAGGGACACGCAGCCGGCGACGTGGCAAGCAAAAGGCCTGTGAGGTATTTGACGACGGAAGTCCTCTCCGGAGGAAACGAAAACGGGCAATTCTCAGGAAGAATGGTCTTCGGAAATGCGCCGCACAAGGTTCCAAAGTCTTTCATCCAAGTTGAAAATGCCGCCTAGGGAGGTGCAGGTTTCCCTTCTTTTCTGCCCACGGAGGTTGGGTCCGTTCCGCACTGACAACGTCACTCGCCTTCCTCGCAGTCTCACTCACCCCAGCCACACCGCATGCGAGCCAACTCATTCCCCGTATTCACAGTAATGTACACTAGATACAGCTCTCCCGCTTGGCCCTCGCCTCCCGCCCCCGCCGGGGGTTACAGCTTGGAAAGGTGCACAAGGTGGTCGCGGGGCAGGAAAGAGGAAAACCAAGCTTGGAACTAAGAGCTGGCACTTAAAACTCATGGATAGCACCAAGCCAAGCGGGCCGCAGGGAAACCCCGCACCCCATAAAAACTCTCAAGGGGGAAATGTGCGTGCTTGACGTGTCTCTCCGACACAAGGGGGGCGGGGGCACCTCACAACTGAACCAAGGCCCTGCAGTTGGACAACTTCCCTCCTTCCTCCCCAAAGCCCATTGGAACCAAAGGAAGGCCGCCCAAGAGACAGGCTACTAAGAAAGAAGGAAAAAACCCAAATCCAACAGTTTGCGTCTTCTCCCCAGTCCTTTCTGGATGCCAGCCTTGTCAGAAATAATCTCTGAGTAGTCATTTCTGAGTCCAAAAAAAAAAAGGTACCACACTCCCACCGGCATGTTTGTTTGCAAAAGACCAAGTGTGTTTTGAAGAGTGATTTGTATGTACCAAACAGGGGTGAAAGTGAATGGGTGGGTTCCTTGTCACCCAAGGTGTACATGTGGAAAGTTGTCAAGTTATCCCGCAACCCTGCATAGAAAGGGATTTGTGGGGAAACAGAGCCAATTCTCGTTGCGGCCTCTTTTTTGTTTTTGCACTCAGAAATGAAGGCCTCGCCGTCTCCTTACTGTGCAACAATGAGTGCTCACCTAATGTCGAAAGAAACGTAAGGATCTCAAGGTTTGTGAACATCAGTCTGTGTACTAAACTCATCCTACAAAGATTTCACAAACAAGGCAGCAAAGACAACCCATCCACCACAAAAGTCCACAAATATGACGCGGGAGGTCTTCCGGCAAAGGAAGCAAAGGGTTGGGGGGACGACGGAGGCGTCTGGGGCACTGGCCTCAAGCCCACCCCAAGGCATTCCCTGTGGTTCGTCGGTCAGTCGGTTGGTCGGTCGGTCAGGGGCCGCTCCGGAGGGCTACCCCCAAGGGGTCCCTTGCAGTGTGTCAGGGGAGGGCGGCTCAGCCGCTGAGGGGGTCCTCCCGGTAGTGGATGGCGTACCGGAGCTTCTCCAGCATGATGTCGAGGGAGGAGTACTGGGGGAGTTTGATCATGAACATGCAGGTCTCCACGCGGATGTAGCGGGAGTCGGGCGACCCTGCGGAGGAGCATAGCAAGGCAGCCACTCTGAATCGGCTCTGTCGAAAACAGGGTTCCCGGGCCTCGGTTTCTCCGCCATGCTGTTTGGAAAAGGATCCCAGCCACCCCACCCCCCTCTCAAGTGGCCCACCCCATTCTCCCCAATCCTCCCCTCCCACTCTACCTGCGGTGCCGTCCGGGGGCGCGATCTTCATAGGGTATGGCGGGACGTGGGCGGTGTCGGGCCCCCCGTCCTTGCAGGGGCAGGTGAAGGGGATGCGCTCCTGGTTGCAGGCAAACTTGATGAACTTGCAGAGCTCCTCCTGGGTGAACATCTCCAAGGCCCCCCAGAAGAACTCAATGTGCTGGTCCGTCTCCATCAGCCCCACTTGGTACATGGTATGGGCCTGTGCGTGGCAGGAGACAAAAACAACGCAGAAGGTGTCCAAGTAGATCAATGGTTCTCAAACTTATTTGGCCTGCCGGCCCCTTTCCAGAAAAAATAAGACTCAGCGCCCCCTGGAAAGGGGGTGTGGCTTAGAAGGGCGGGGCTGAGCCTCTTCCCTAGTCCAAGATGCAGGGCTGGGAGGGGGAGGTGGGCAGGGCCACAGATGGGCGGCCAGGACTGGGATGGGTGGAGTTACAAGCTCTGAGGCAGAGCTGAGCTTCTATCCCTGTCCTCCGGCACCTGCCAGGACACGGGGTGGGGCTTCTTCCCAAGAGCCTGACAGGGCTGAACCTCTATACCCCACCCCGTGTTCTAACAAGCACCTCAGGGGAGGTATACAGAGGCTCAGCCCTGTCTCGCGCTCTTGGGAAGAGGCCCTGCCCCCACCCCTAGCCCCGCCCTTTAGTCCTAAAAGGCCTCTCAGGAGAGGTATAGAGGCTCAGCCCTGTCTCAGGCTGTTAGAAAGAGGCCCCGCCCCCTTTCCTAGCTCCGCTCTCTGTGCCCCAACAAGAGCCTCAGGAGAGGTATAGATTCTCAGCCCTGTCTCGGGCTCTTGGGAAAAAGCTGTTTTGGAGTCATAATACGTTTTGCAGGGGATCATTTTCTATTGTATGGGGAACAGGGTGCTTCCAGGGCATCAGACAAGGCGCTCACCGTTTGGGAGAACAAGGCGGGTGAGACCCCAAGTGGCACCGCGTGGAAAGTGCCAGGATTACCTTGAGAAACTCCAGGTTGATGAAAGGGAGCCCACAAGTCCGCAGCTCCATCTCCAAGGGAGTCAGCATGGTCAGGAGCTGCAGAGGGATGATGGAGCCCAGACCGGCCCGCACAGCCATCGCG
Organism: Anolis carolinensis; assembly: GCF_035594765.1. Lineage (NCBI taxonomy): Eukaryota > Metazoa > Chordata > Lepidosauria > Squamata > Anolidae > Anolis > Anolis carolinensis. The sequence goes on from NC_085847.1 coordinate 1,961,570, forward strand.
CACTCCGGCGTCTGCAGCTCCCGCAGCCTCAGGTTCCGGATGGCGCTGGCATAGACGTCCTTGTTCTCCCACCTGAAGGGAGATCCGACGTTGCTTCAGTGTGGTATCAAGGTCCACCACCGGCGTTTCCATAATGCCACCCCAAATGTATCAATGGTCAATGCGTGTGGCTGAGCATTTTTTCACCCATTTGTGTGAAATGCCCAAAGCCCTGACGCGACTACTTACACAACCGGGATGTGCCTGCCCCGGGCGCAGAGCTCCACCTCTTCGCCGGTCATGGTCAGGTAGGTGAACTTGCAGCTGGGCTTATTGGGGCAGTCGGGGCTCTCCATGGCCAGGTGCTGGGAAGCGATTTCCGCACACAGGGCCTCCAGCTCCGCCTCATCGTTGAGCTAGGGAAACACCAGAATGCCATGAGTCCCACCAGCTTGGCCTTGGTGAGCCCTTCCCAGGTAACCGCAATCTCCCAAGCCTTTCACTATTTATTTGTTAATGTATATATTTGCTAATCTATATTTTACGTGAATGTTCATTTGCTAGTTTGTGGTGATGGAGGGGTTATAGACATGTAATTGTACTGAGCATGTTCAGACACAGGACTCCATTTTATATTCAGTGTCTGCTTAACACCTCAGTGGAGGTGGATGTATGTTTGCATCAGACCTCAGTGGAGGTGGATGCATGTTGCTGTTTCGGACTTCAGTAGAGAAGTATGACTTCTGGACTCTTCCCATCGGCAGTACTGGAGGGGAGGTACCGGAAGACCCCTGCTCAGGAGAGACTATGCCCTTGTGAGTCTGGCCATATCGAAACAATCAAGCACGTGCTCCTCCAGTGTATGTTCTATAGAGATATTAGAATCGATTTCATCACTCCTTGGCTTTTAAAACATCCAGGCCGCACTGAAAGATATTACACCTCCCTGCTGCTCTTGGACTCCTGTTCTGCGATAACCTATAGTGTTGCCAGGTTCTGACCCCGCAGGGCTTGTAGCCAGAGCAATTTGTTAAAACTGAAATGCTGCAAATGCTCCCACTATCCCCCCTCCAGAGCCTCTTCGTGGATCGATATTTACTATTAGCCGACCGTGCTACTAGTCTGCTTTTAATCTGTTTTTATTATAACATGTTTTTAACATGTCCTTCTATTTGACTTTTATGGGAACTGCGATTCCCCTTTTCAGGCACCTGTGCCCATTTTCATATATGCTGGTCATAGACGGTAATAAATTGCTGATTGATTGACTTATGGAATTCAGTGAGTACAACTATACCTAAAGACAATGGACCATTGATTAAAAATTATACCCTTTGTACTCAACACAGAGAGAGAACTACATCCTTTCTATAACTGTACTTAAATGTGCCTGTATGGTGAATGAATACAAGATGTTTGTGAGTAAACAAGATGTTATTTTCCAAAGAATACTTTGTTTTTGATCTCCAAGTGCATATTTTAAACTAAGAGGTTTCAAGGGAGTGTATATCTTTTGGGCAACTGCAATTTCAACTTCAGAGAAACAACCATCCTCTGCTCAACAAATATATTTTTAGAGTGGGATGTCTTTGTCCTTGGCAGTCCAAAGATATGGCTGTTTAGACTAACCGCTGAGTTCCCTGTGTGCCATTACATGAATGCTTATGAATATCACTTGTTCAAAGGGTTGACTTCTAACAAGGTCATGCTTCTCATTTGTCAACCTGCAACCTGTGGGTCCCACAAGCAAAACGGCAAGAGGGCAGGTGGACTTACGTTTTCAAATTTCTTGACATAGTTGTAAGTCAGGACATCCGCCTCCTGAAGGTCGAGGTCTGGGTCCAGGGCTTCTCCGACCAAGGTCTTCCAAAAGGAAGGCAGGAGGTCCAGGGGCAGCGGGACGTCCGCCCGGATGGCGATGCCCAGCAACTGCCCAAAGAAGTGCAGCAGCTGCTCCTCCCCATAACTGATGGGGCTGGGGGTCAGGATATACTTGCCCTGAGGAAGAGGGGCGTTAGGAAAACGGAATCTCTCCCAGGACGTGTGAAATCTGTACCTCACAGCCTCCCAACCAAGCAATGCAGGGACCCAACGAACTCTCATGACCAACAGAAAATACTGGAAGGGCTTGACGGGCATTGACCATACGTTTGGGAGTTGTAGTTCACCTACAGCCAGAGAGCACCGTGGACTCAAATAATGATGGATCTGGACCAAACTTGGCACCAATACTCAATATACCCAAATGTGGACATGGATGGAATTTGGGGGAAATAGATCTTGACATGTGGGAGATGTAGTTGCTGGGATTTGTGGCAAAGGAGTTCCCAGTTCCGACAAAGAAAACATACCTTGTTCTTATTCACCGCTGAGCTGGGACAGAGCAAGAGGAGGGAGAGCAGCGAACTCTGAAGCTCCTTGCAGACCTGCCACAGGAAGTGCCGGAAGGAACCGCCTGGAAAACACATTGGGAACAAGGGTGAGGAATGATGTATGGGTCAGGTTTCCTTATGTTAAGAAGGAAGTCAACACAAGGCTGCTTGCATTTGCCACCATCGATTAAGAAGAGTCAACATCTGTCTGGGAACTGAGATGGAGCCCGGCTGTTTCAGGATGGAAGACGTCTATCATTCATTTACCACTTTGGGATAACATTAGCAAAATATTTCTATATAAGAGGACCTTATTACAATCCAAAAAGTGTGACAGACACCTGTGCTGTTCACCCGCCTCTCTGCTCGTAGCTTTAGCTTTTCTTATGCTTTCTTTTACTAGATTACAGATTGCTTTCTTGCCTTGCACTGAATGAAACTGACCGGGAGTCAGTTTCACCAACAAAATTTTTTTGGGGGTCAGCTTCGATTCTTACGTTTTTGGAGTGGACCATGGTAACGCTTCGAAAAGATTTTCGACATACAAAACTTCCGAATTCTTCCAATTTTTTACGAGTTCTTTGTTCTTCCGATTTTTTACGAGTTCTTTGTACACCTCTAGTAGTTACATAGAATCTGTATGTCTCAATGTTGTCCTGTAAAACTTCTGATATACCCTCCCACACTGAAAATTGCAAGAAAAAGTATTCGTGACACTTGTTGGGCGGCCTTACTTGTGCCATGGACCTCCTCGCCCGTAAAGCGGATGTTGAAGGCATAGGTGGGATCGCCGCCGCTGGCCAGCTTCACACACAGCTGCGAGGAAGGGACGCAGGCCAACTGCCGGGCCGCCTGGCAGAAGTAGGAGTTCTCCGGAGACCGGATCTCTCCTGTTCGCCAGCAAGGAAAACAAGGTCACTTTCGGGGAAGGAAAGCGCGGGGATCTCTCGCCTCCGCACCCGGTTGGGAACCAGAAGGAACAAAGCCGGGGCCACCGTACCTCCCACGATTTCAAGGGGGTCCAGAGTGATCTCCGGGGCGGCATGGTCGGCCGTCCTTTGCACGGTGGCGTTCAGCACCCGGTTCATGACCGTCACTTTTGTGTCGTAAAAAATCAATCCTAAAGAGACAGGATGAAGAGCCAGGATTGTGTCTATTAGGTTGACATCGAAAAAATAATAATCAAAAGGACTAAAATCTATATATATAAAAGAGTGATGGCATCACGGCGACCCACAAAACAACAAAACTACAGGCCCCCCAACCTCGAAATTTGACAACAAAACCCATCATCCATGGCTCTAGGTTGATACAACAAAAAGAAAAGAAAAATTAAGTCCTAATTAGAAAGAGAGGAATAATTGCTTTTATCCAATTGCTGCCAGTTAGAAGGCTAAGCTCCTCCAACTTGGTCTCCCAGCAACTCGATAAAAAATAATAAAAACACTAAAAAATTAATACAATAAAATACTATAATAACAGAAAATAACTAAAAATAATACAAGAAAATAATAAAATATAATAAATAAAAAGATAACTTACAATAAAATTAATAAAAAAATACAAATAACGTCAAATAAAAATTACACAACAAATTTTAACCAATACCACCACCACTTTGCCACAGCAACGCGTGGCCGGGCACAGCTAGTATATCGATATAGCTTTGCGGCGGCAACATTAACCATGGCTGACTTCTCTGGTTACTACAAAGACAAGTATCCACTATTACGGTAATACAGAAATTGTTTTAGATGTCATTGAACCCAAATTTAGTTCAATACATCAATATGAATATAGGTACAAAAGGCATTACTAAACAATCAAACAAAGGACTGTTACATTCACAGTAAAAACAATATTTTTCTCTTGAAGGATGAATTTACTCCTCTTCTCGTGAACAATAAATGTTCTTTAGTTCTTTAAATGTTCCACATACACAAATTGAGTCCTCTTCTTATATATAATAATTGTTCTTGTTTCTTTATTATGGATAGTAGACTCCAAAACCACAACTGGTTTCAACTCAAAAGAGTCTTCCTCAGGTGGATTGTAGTCTTCTTTAAAGTTTTTTTTTAGTTTTTTAATGTGGATCCTATGGTTGCCTTTCACTCAGAAAACAGAGGAATTCCAGACAGGAAACAATCAAGTTCAGCTAACACTTCCCAACAAAGGATTCCCCCGACAATAAACAGCCAGAGCTTGAAACTGAAAGGCTATTCAATACTAATCAAGGTGGCCAACTGCAACATTTACACCTGCCTCAAACAGAGAAAAGTTCTTTCTCCCACCCTGGACAATCCACAGATATATAAACCCCACTTGCCTAGTTTCCAACAGACCTCACAACCTCTGAGGATGCCTGCCACAGATGCAGGTGAAATGTTAGGAATGAATGCTTCCAATAAACCCCACTTGCCTAGTTTCCAACAGACCTCACAACCTCCGAGGATGCCTGCCACAGATGCAGGTGAAACGTTAGGAGTGAATGCTTCCAATAAGCCCCACTTGCCTAGTTTCCAACAGACCTCACAACCTCTGAGGATGCCTGCCACAGATGCAGGTGAAATGTTAGGAATGAATGCTTCCAATAAACCCCACTTGCCTAGTTTCCAACAGACCTCACAACCTCCGAGGATGCCTGCCACAGATGCAGGTGAAACGTTAGGAGTGAATGCTTCCAATAAGCCCCACTTGCCTAGTTTCCAACAGACCTCACAATCTCCGAGGATGCCTACCACAGATGCAGGTGGAACATTAGGAGTGAATGCTTCCAATAAACCCCACTTGTCTAGTTTCCAACAGACCTCACAACCTCTGAGGACGCCTGCCACAGATGCAGGTGAAATGGTAGGAAGTGAAAGCTTCCAGAACTGGGCCATACAGCCCAGAAAACTCATAGCAACCCTATGATTCTGGCCATGATTCTGAGCCAATGCACAGCCCTGACCTTTGGCTTCTTGTAGCAGTGCTGCGATGCTGTTGGTGTACATCTCGGTCTGACGGAGCTCCACGAGCGGCAGGAAGAAGGTCTCCAGAGTGGTGTTGAGGGACTGGAGCAGAGCAAAACGCAGGCGGAGGCTTTCGATAGGCACGTCTGCAATGGAAGAGAGAGGGCAGAAGCTGAGGAGTCGGAAGGTGGGACGGAGAGGGAATCTCAAATGGAGAAGAGGAGGAGGAGGAGGACCGTGCCACCTGAAGCTCAGTCCTTACTCAAGAGGCAGGAGACGCGTGGGTCAGCCATGTCGGCCGGGTCCAAGTACACTTCGTGGGGGTGCAGCCGGGCCGGCGTGATGGCCAGGTGGCGGCAGAGGCGGTTGATGTACTGGACCAGGGCCACGTCCATTTCCAAGGACCACTTGCGGGAGGCTTTCTGAGCATGTCGAGCATCGATGCAGGCACACCTGATGGAAGACAGGAGGTCAGGACCTGAAGCAGGGCACCCTAGACCAGGCATGGGTAAACTTCGGCCCTCCAGGTGTTTTGGACTTCAACTCCCACAATTCCTAACAGTTAGGAATGGTGGAGTTCAAAACATCCGGAAGGCCAAAGTTTGCCCACGCCTGCCCTAGAGGCATCATATTTCCCCAAAGGCTGTGCATGGCTCGCTTCCTCGCTAGCCCTGTTCTGAGGCAATTCCTTACCTTTCAAAGTGAAGGTCGTAGCCACAGGACAAAATGGCTCGCCACACGCTACGGATGTCCTGCTTTGCCCGATCAATGACAAATCGATGAAACCCGTCCAGGGTCAGATATTTCTCCTCAGGAACTGAAAAGCGACAAAAAGAAACAATTCACTGAAATATAATAAAAGTGAAAATATGTATGTGTGTGGCTGGGTTGTCCACTTCCACAGACAAGCTCCCACTTCCACAAATAACAATAGCTCCAACTACTCAAGAGACACCAATGGCCCTCCATCCAATGACATTGCAGGTTACAGAGAGTTACAGAGAGTGCCGTGAATATGTCCAAGAGCCCTGCCAATGTCCTCCACAAACACCATCCTGTCCACCACCCAGGGACAATTTCCTTCTAGATTTTCTGTTTTTCCTCCACCACAGACATCCCAGTGTTTCTTTCTCCATTGGTGTGGAATTTGCATGACCCCGCCCACTGCCTCTCCCACAACCCTTTCTTATTCTTTTTTTACGGCACACAGCAAACAAAGGAATTGATCAGCAATTGAACATACTAGAAAAAATTCGGGGACTGTATCAATGTAAATGTGACTCTCTGTCCTCTTATAGTTTGCTACTCTCCCAAATAGTGCTTGAAAAAGGCAATGCTTACCCTCCTGTTTCTTGGTGGGAGACTTGTCTGGGTCCTTTTCGTCCGGCTTGCTCTTCTCGGGCGATTTGGGCTTCACCGTGGGCTTCTTCTCACTCAGAGCCGTCCTGCTAATGTAGAAGAGTCCAAGGCTTTCAGCTGGTGCAATATGTTTTCAATGATGTAAATATTCGAAAACATTTAACCTACTGATGCCTCAATTAATATTTTATTGGTATCTATTTTTATTTTTAAATATTTACCAGTAGCTGCTGAATTTCCCACCCTCAGCTTATACTCGAGTCAAGAAGTTTTATATTCAGGTCAGCTTACACTCGAGTACCGTATATACTCTCTCTTCTCCTCCCTTATCAGTGTGTTTTCTTTTGCAAAGCTTCCCTCGCTCTTAATCAAGGGAATGTTTTGAAAAGAGAGACACCCTTGAAAGTCAGGAAGAAGAAAAATATATATTCATTAATCTTATGAAATATTTGTTAAACTCTCCTACAGATATATAGGCATTAACCCGTTGCAAGCTTTTGCCATTTCTATGTACCTTTATATGTGTATCTATCTATATACATTAATTTTATATATGAATTTCCCCCCATATGTTTGCAGGTCTTTGCAAATCCTTTATACATATAGATCCATGTACCTGTGTATCTGTAGCCATACATATACATTATTTTTATATATGAATTTACCCTCATATGTTTGCAAGTCTCTGCAAATATCTATATAAAGAGAGATGTCTGGATAGATATGAATATATTCTTACCTACCTATATATAGGGCTTGCAAATATTACAGGGGGGGAATGAACACACAAATATATATAGACATGTCTAGATATATATATATATAGGGCTTGCAAATGTTGTAGGGGAAATGCACACACGCACACACACAGAAGGGTTTGCAAACGTTTCAGGGGGAAATGCATATGTGAAATTCGTATATATAATTATAGATTTATATCTAGCTCTGCATTGTTTATATAAGCATTGAATGTTTGCCTGTTACTGTTGGAAGCCGGCCTGAGTCTCCATGGGGAGATAGGGTGGGATCCAAATGAAGTTTTTTATTATTATTATTATTATTATTATTATTATTATTATTATTATTATTATTATTAGGTTATTGTTGATACCATATTGTTTTTGTTGCCCCAACTTTTCCACTTATAGAGCTAGTTTATTGCTTTTCTTTGAAATACGGTAAATATTCAAAAACATTTAACCTACTGATGCCTTGATTAATGAAATTTTATTGGTATCTATTTTTATTTTGAAATTTACCTGTAACTGCTGCATTTCCAATGCTCTTGGGAGGCAAATGTTCCTACCTGACGCTGTTGAACACGGCCTTCTCCTTGGCCGGAGGCTTGGTGACGGGTCGCTTGGTGCTAACCACCTTCACCGGGTGCTGCTCCTTGCCTCCCTTGTTGTATTTGCTCTTGTCAAACTTTGGCTTAGGAGCCCCGTACTTCCTCAGGATCTTGAAAGCAGAGAAGGAAAGGAGTGTGAGGATGGGCACCCAAGGCAATGGGGTGCTCGAATCAGGCTTAAGCCCAGAGCAGAGGAATCCTGCCACGCCAACCTGGGTGAGCTGGTCCTCCAGAACTTTCTTTGGGGGGCGGACGTTGGTGAAGAACGTGTGCAGCAGGTTCCCGGGGGTCTGGGCATTGATCTGCTCTTTGCTCAGGTAGATCTCGGCCACTTTGGTCGGCTTGGCTGGTGTCAGGCTCAGCATTTGTTCCGAATGGAGGCAGCTCTTGAAGATTTCCGTCAGGACATCTCGAGCGCCCGGCACCAGCTTGTCACCTGAAGCGAGTCAAAAAGGTGAACCAGGACTGCTAAAAATAGCAGCTCAAAAGAATTCACATTTCCCAAACATCTACTTAGTTTGAAACTGTGTCTGGGTTGAGTTGTGTTCCCACAGAATATGAAGGAGCAACTTCTCCCTTGCTTCAGGTAAGCCTTGTCTTAGATTGCACTAGAAAGCTGAGTGTGTGCTTGACTCCTGTAATTTAAGGCTAGCTGCTCTGCAAGAGGCACCAGAAAGCCGTGTGAGAGTTTGTTTTGTTTCAAAGGCAAGGCTAGGTACTTCAATTGATGCAGCAGCTGAAAAAGCCAATGGGATTTTGGCCTGTATCAACAGGAATCTAGTGTTTGGATCCAGGGAAGTCATGCTACTCCTCTATTCTGCCTTGATCGGACTACACCTGGAATCACAATGTGTCCGATTCTGGGTACCGCAATTTAAAGGGGATGTTGACAAGCTGGACTGTGTCCAGAGGAGGGTGACTCAAAGGATCAAGGGTCTGGAGAACAAGCCCTATGAGGAGCAGTGTGCACACTCCTTGCTTGACGTGAATGAACCCACCCACCTTTCAAGGTTTTGTCATTGAAGTAATCTTCCAGAGCAGGGCTCCCTTGGGTGTCAAACAAGCTCTGGTTCACCGTGGAGACAGTTAGAATTTCCTCGGTGGACATTTCCATGAGTTCGTCCAGGCTGGAAAGGCCAATCAGGTCGCTGCTGTTAAAGAGGCTGGCTCGGATCTTCTCAATCTTGGCCCGGGACCGGATCTTTATCAAAAACAAGAGTCCCTGTCATTCCTCATCTTTTGCTCCCGAGACTTTGCATTTTTCACCTGGCCACTTTCCCAGCCCCCTGTCAACTTGCTTTGCCTCATCCAAACCCCAATTTGGAACCATCAAGAACCCAAGTATTGTTCGTATATGGGAATCACCCTTTCAAAAAGGACAGTGGAAAACACTAACTAACTGGTGCGAACTATCTGGTGCTCTGATCCAGGGTCCAGGAAAGCCTTACCTCCACGACCGCAAAGCCCTTGATGGGTCGCGAGGGGGCTGGCTGGCTGTCCAGCGAGGTCACGGTGTACATGGAGCCCACGTCCGACATGGAGGCGGTCTCCACGTTGTCCAGCTGCTCCCCAAAGCTGCCCAGGCTGCTGCCGATGGAGAGGTCCAGGCTCTCCTGGCTGGAAACCCCATGTGGCGCGCTCTCCAGCAACCCGGGCGGGATGGCCATCTCCAAGCCCCCCTGCAGGGCCTGGTCCACTGAGATGTCACTCGTGGTGCGGGAGATGCCTTGTGAGCTGGAGATGGAGGCCTGGCTGGTGGAGGCCGAGGCGCTGACGCTCATGGCGGGTGTGACGCTGCTGGAGCTGCTGATGTCCAGGCTGTCCACGCTGCCGGAGACCGCCGGTTTGTCCATCTCGGTCCGGCTCTCCCCTCCCTCCGCCTTGTCCCGGCTCTTCTTGGGCTCCTCCTCCTGCACTGGGATGTAAATCTCCTCCTTGAAGACCCCGCCGTGGGCGTTGCAGGCCTTGCGGATGGCGCCCCGGACCACCCCTTCCTCCAGGTGGGTGGGGATGCCCGAAATCACCAGCAAGCGGCTGTGAGCTGTCATCCCGACCAAGGCCTGGCAGGCATCCGCCACTGCGTCGTTGGTCACGCCCAGCCCCTGGGGGTTCTTCTTGGTCAAATGGCGCAGGATGATGAGCAACGTCAGGGCCCTGTGGAACCACAGCATGTCCTCAGGCTTGCTCCCACCGATGCTCAGCAGGGCCGTGTCCGTATCAGCTGCTCGGGACGACGAGGTGCGCTTCCCCGAAGCCGAGGCCTTCTCCCGCTTCATCTTGACCTTCTTCCTCTTCGACAGGAGGCTCGGGCTTTGCGGGGTCTGTCCCGGAGAGGAGGAGGAGGAAGAGGAGGAATCACTGAGGTTGGGGCCGCTGGTCGAGGACATGACGTTGGCGGTGATGCTCATGTTGATCGGCAACGTCACTTCCGCGACGGCCAGGCAGACCTCCATCAGGGCATGGAAATAAGTGGAAAATCTGCCCTGGTCGGTGCCACCGACGCCGGACCCGCTGCAGGCGTTTCCCGAGACCCAATTCTGGGTCTCTTCGTCGTACAGCTTGTGCAATTCCGACTGGAGCGCCATCAGCATGGCCAGGCAAGGGTTCAGCTGCAGCGCAATGGACGAGGACAGACCGGCGGGGTTCTTCTTCTGCTCCAGGCTGTGAATTTTGCGGAGCAGTTCGGCCAAGAGGTGGAACAGCAGCTCTTTCACACAGGCTGCCATGTTGGTTGTCCACAGGAAATTCCCTAGAAGTAGAAGGGGATGATGAGAATCAGTTCCCGCTGAAATGTTCTGCTCAAGTGACAGAACTTCTGGCAAAACAGGCAGCTACTCAGCACTTGGTAGCCAGACTACAGCCCAGTCCTAGCCCATAGCACTCTATGATGTATAGATTTGATAAATGTGGATATGTGTGTGTCACAAATACTTTTTATTTATTTTGTATTTATTACAGTACTTCTATCCCGCCCTTCTCACCCATAGGGGACTCAGGGCGGCAAGGTTCTTTTATTGCAATTTCCAGTGTAAGAGGGTATATCAGAACTTTTCACAAAGAATGACATTAGGCATACATTAGACATACAGATTCTATGTAACTACATTGGATTCCACAAACAACCAGCAGAACCTGACTCCCTGCAACACGTATCATGACTCCAAAATGCACTCCTTCCTCTTCGCTTGAGAAAAGGAGCCCAACGTGACCAGACTCTGCGTTCCATTGCAGACCTGACACTCCCGTACACCATTTCCACAAAGCATTTCACAATGTCACAATTTCTGGAATGCTAGAAGTCTTCTTATATAGCAATCTTTTGCCGATGTTCTCCCAAAAAGCTCTAAATGAATGATAGGATTCCTCCAGGCAGGACTCAACCAGGCCTTGAAGCTGCAAGGCCATTAAATGCGAATCAAGGTGATTCATTACTACATTCACACCTGCCTCCAACAGACAAGAGACAGGGCTGAGCACCTGAGGCGCCTGTTAGGACACACAGGGGGCGGAGCTAGAGGAGTGGGCGTGGCTTCTTCCCAAGAGCCCGAGACAGGGCTGAGAATTCTATACCTCTCCTGAAGTGCTTGTAGGGTCAGAGGGCGGAGCTAGGGAAGGGGGCGGGGCCTCCTTCCAAGAGCCTGAGACAGGGCTGAGCCTCTATATTTCTCCTGAGAGGCCTTTTAGGACTAAAGGGCGGGGCTGGGGGCAGGGTGAGGCCTCTTCCCAAGAGCCTCTATACCTCCCCTGAGGCGCTTGTTAGAACACGGGGTGGGTTATAGAGGCCCCACCCCCTCCTCTAGCCCCGCCTCCTGTGTCCTGGCAGGCGCTGCGGGACAGGGATAGAAGCTCAGCCCTGCTTCAAAGCTCGTAACTCCGCCCATCCCAGTCCTGGCTGCCCATTAGAAATAGGTGTAACTCCGCCCTATATCCTGGACTAGGGGAGAGGCTCAGCCCCACCCTCTTGAGCAGGAGCCACGCCCACCCCTCTAAGCCACGCCCCCTTTTCTAGGAGGCGCTGAGTCATATTTTTTCTGGAAAGGGGGCACAGGCCAAATAAGTTTGGGAAGCAGTGCACTACCCAGGGAAATACGGAGCCCAAACATAGAGCCCAGCCAACGGAATTGTTCTGGGCCATGAAGGAGCCCTTCTCTCACCTAGGATTTCCACCACTTGCAAAAGGACGGCGGCAGGGATCGTGTCCAGCTCCTCGTCGGTCCTTCCGTCCCCGTCGTCCAACTTCCAGGCTAGCAGCTGCTCCGCAAAGGCCATGGCCAATGGGAACTCCAGCGGGAGCGAGTGCAGGACCAGCATGGCACCCGGAGGCGGGGACACTCCTGGGACGAGACCCACAGACACACTCAAGGCCCGTTGTTTGGGGCAATGGAGTAAATATTATCAGTACCCCCCTCCACCAGGATATGGCCGATCTCTCCAGCCTTGATACTCAAGAGGAGTGCTTTCCATTCCAAGCATGGAGTGAATCTTACCCAGTTTGATGTGGACCTTATCGGTGGAGATGATGACCGATGGATACTGATTGGTGGTGGGGGGCGGAGTCAGGCCCGTGTTGGTGGGAGAAGCATCCCGAGGGTAGCACACGGCCTCAATCAGGTTCAGCTGCCCGTTCCTCTTGACCTTGTGGCCGAGGCCGTAGACAAGGATGCGGGCCCAAGGGGCCTTGTACAGGGAGGAGCTGGGAAAAGAGTCAGAACTGTGGTTGGAGATTATACAATCCTTCCCCAACACGTGGATGCAACGAGAGGGGACACTTGGGCGGCTCCTCACCCTCGGTTCCCTCGCGGTCACTTACTCTTTGCGGAATCCTGACTGACTCTCCTTGCAGGACACAATCACAAAGGCTGCCCCAGGGAAGTTGACATCCATGTTTACTTTCGACTCAGAAATGGGGAACTCTTCCGATGGGAACTGTTCAGGAGCGTTCTGAAAACAGATATTTAAACGTGGAGACTGTCACCTTCATCTCTTTGAACTGCCAGTACAAAATCACTGAAATGTATGACAAATATTCAGCAAGCAGCTGAGTTGGTTGCGGAGGCATTCCATAGACATTGAGGTTTGATCCAACCTTCTCTTTCTCTATGTCTTTTGTGCCTTCAAGGTGTTGACACTGACTGAACACACTTGAAAATAAGCCAAATTTTTCAGCTCTTTTTGGCCTGGAGGCCATTGCTTTTACTCTGTGAAGCTGTGTTGCAGAGTTGATATATTAATTTCTTGTGATTATTATGCATTTTATATTGTTGTATTTTATATTGTGTATTTTATACCGCTGTATTTTATTGTACGTTGGGCTTGGTCCTCATGTGAGCCACCCCAAGTCCCCTCAGGGAGATGGGGTGGGATACAAAAATAAAGTTGATTATTATTATTATTTTATTATGACACAGCAAACAAGATAGATATGCTGGATTTCATATGACAAAATCACAAGTCGAACACTTCCCAAGTGTCTAGGACTGTGTGATGTATTTTCGGATTTTATTATTGTTGTTGTTGTTGTTGTTGTTATTATTATTATTATTGTATGACACAGCAAACAAGATAGATATGCTGGATTTCATATCACAAAATCACAAGTCGAACACTTCCCAAGTGTCTAGGACTGTGTGATGTATTTTCGGATTTTATTATTTTATTATTATTATTATTATTTGCTTGCAATATATGATATATTTCTCTCTCCTCTTCCCCTCCCTTAACAGTGTGTTTTCTTTTCCAGTCAAAAGGAAGGGAGATATATTTCATGTCTTGTTTGTATGGCTGTCTTTCAAACCCACCCAATTCCCTGACATTTTTGTATCTAAATGTATTAACTTTATATGTGCATTTTTGTTTCCTTGGCCTTTGCAAGCCCTATCTAAATATATATACCGTATATACACAAGTATAAGCCAACCCAAATATAAGCCGAGGTACCTAATTTTACCACACAAAAGCTGGGAAAACATTGACTCCAGTATAAGCCGATATACCAATAAATTTACATTAATTGAGGCCTCAGTAGTTTAAATGTTTTTGAATCTTTACATCAAATTGTAATGTAAGATATCACTGTTCAAATCTGATTAAATCATTATTTTCATCTTCTTCAATGTAAATGTGCTTATGTATCCTTTTAATAATCATAGAGTGAAATAATAAATGTAATAATAATAAATGCAGTAAAATAATAAATGTAATAAATAGAGTAAAATAATAAATGTATTAATAATAATAAAAATAGAGTAAAATAAATGTAAAAGTAACAATTATAGAGTAACATAATAAATGTAATAAATAGAGTAAAATAATAAATGTATTAATCATAATAAAAATAGAGTAAAATAAATGTAAAAGTAACAACAATTACAGTAGAGTCTCACTTATCCAACACTCACTTATCCAACGTTCTGGATTATCCAACGCATTTTTGTAGTCAATGTTTTCAGTACATCATGATATTTTGGTGCTAAATTCGTAAATACAGTAATTACTACATAGCATTACTGTTTATTGAACTACTTTTTCTGTCAAATTTGTTGTATAACATGATGTTTTGGTGCTTAATTTGTAAAATCATAACCTAATTTCATGTTTAATAGGCTTTTATTTAATCTCTCCTTATTATCCAACATATTCGCTTATCCAACATTCTGCCGGCCCGTTTATGTTGGATAAGCGAGACTCTACTGTATAGAGTAAAATAATAAATGTAATAATAATAATTAATAGAGTAAAATAATAAATGTAACAATACCAATAATAATACAGAAAAAAATAAATATACCAAATATACTTGAGCATAAACCCTCACTCGATTATAAGCCAAGGAGGGTTTTTTTCAGTTCTAAAAAAAGGGCTGAAAAACTAGGCTTATACTCGAGTATATACAGTAATATGTCCTGTTTGTAGGACCGAGTTAACAAAAAAACCACTGGAGCAAAAGCCACCAAATTTGGCCACAATACACCAACATATCCAAGGTATGACCTCCACTCAAAAAACCTAAACAAATAAACAGGAATGAATAGCCTTGTAGCTTCAAAGCCTAGCTGCTTCTCATTACTTTATTTTCCATACCACTAGACTACGCCACAGCAACGTGTGGCCGAGCACAGCTAGTAGATCGATAAATATGTTTCGATATATGCATGTCTTTGCAAACCATATAGCTTGGAGGAGGCTTCACAACCAAGGGGGCTTAATTTGCCATCCAACTTGCCTGCAGGAAGGAGCAGATCTGTTTGGTCAGTTCCAGGAGGCTCTCCTCGCCCTGGTGTAAGGTCCGTGCAATGGCCACCGTCAGCCACTCCTGGATGGTCTGGGAGTTGCCTTGGTAAAAGAGGTCGGTGCCCGAGCAGTTCTGGGAATGGATGCAGTGCTGGAGGGACTGGGCCAGGAGGATGGAGCTGGAGCTGATGGTCCCATCTGGCCGTTTCAGGGAGGGAAAAAGCAGAACACAATTGGCGTCACTCCGTTCCGAATGACTCCTGTTTTCCCCATCACACAACTTGAGACAAGTGACAAACTCACAGCAAACTAGTGATTCCGGCCCGGAAAGCCTTTGACAACACATCAAATCCCACATTCATTCTGAAGGCCCAGCAGTGACTTACTCATCCCATCCAAAACACAAAAGCTTAGAAAAGTGACCTTTCTGGACTATAACTCTTCACTTCACTTTATTTCTTAATTAGTCGCTCTCCACCAGAGTGCTCCGAGCGACTTACAATTTAAAATATCATTCCACAATATAAAAACGTTCAACATAAAAACATTCAACAGTGACTATTTGGCAAATTAGATCTGATTTACTTAAATGCACAACCAACTCCCAATGGTTGGTGTATCCAGAGAGTGACTATCCAAACCGTCATGCTTGAAACCACCCCCACTATGGATGCAGTTATGTTTCAGAAGAGACCTGTTTCTAAAAGTGTTTTTTTTTTTACCAGGAAGAGGCGGGGCTAGAAGCTGATTGGAGAGCAGCTGGAGATGTTCCAGAGTGATGTCCCGGATGGCAGGGATGTGAAACAGGCGGGTGAACATGTGCGGAGATCTGGGAGCAAAAATGTTGAGGAGGGCCATGCGGCAGTAGAGCCGAGCCAGGGCTGCTTCGCATCGCAGCAGCTCTCTGTCAAAGGCAAGAGAAAGAAACGTCACATTCAAGGCACCAAGTCACTCCCTCCCTGGACATTGCAGGTTACGGCGAGCACGTCCCAGTGTGCCTTTCTCTCTCCATTTG
Source organism: Anolis carolinensis (assembly GCF_035594765.1). NCBI lineage: Eukaryota > Metazoa > Chordata > Lepidosauria > Squamata > Anolidae > Anolis > Anolis carolinensis. The sequence continues at coordinate 1,977,824 of NC_085847.1, forward strand.
CATGACTCCGCCCATTGCCTCTCCCCTAACCCTTTCCTATATCACATAGCAAACAAAGGAATTGATCAGCGACTGAACATACTAGAGAGGTTTGGGGAGAGTTCACCATGATTTATAGGAGTTGTAGGGATTGGGATGTATAGTTCACCTGCAATTTAAGAGCACTCTGAACTCCACCAATGGTGGACCTGGAACTAAATTGGCACACAGACTCAACATGGCCACATTTGCATACTGGTGGATTTTGGGGGTGACTGACCTTGACATTCCAGGAGTTATAGTTTACTCGAATTCAGAGAACACTGAACCTATCTGATGATGGATCTGGTCAAAATTTGGGACACATATTCAACATGGCCAACTGGGAATACTGGTGGACTTTGGAGGTGATTGGCCTATATCATTGGGAGTTATAGTTCACCTCTGAACCCCACCCATGATAGATCTGGACCAAACTTGGCACACAGACCCAACACTGCCAACTTGGGGTGACTGACCTTGGCATCAGAGAGTTATAGTTCATCCGTATTCAGAGAACACTGAACCCAGCAAGTGATGGATCTGGGCCAAACTTGGCACACAGACCCAACCTAGCTAACTGTGGATGCTGGCAGGCTTTGTGGGTGATCGACCTTAGAATCAGAGAGTTATAGTTCACCCGTATTCAGAGAACACGGAACCCAGTCAACATCAGATCTGGACCAAACTTGGCACACAGACCCAACATGGACAACTGTAAATACTGGCAAGCTTTGTGGGTGATTGACCTTAACATCAGAGAGTTATAGTTCACCCATATTCAGAGAACACAGAACCCAGTCAACATCAGATCTGGACCAAACTTGGCACACAGACCCAACATGGCCAACTGCGAATACTGGCAAGCTTTGTGGGTGATTGACCTTAACATCAGAGAGTTATAGTTCACCCATATTCAGAAAACACTGAACCCAGTCAACATCAGATCTGGACCAAACTTAGCACACAGACCCAACATGGCCAACTGTGAATACTGGCACACTTTTTGGGTGATTGATCTTAGCATCAGAGAGTTATAGTTCACCCATATTCAGAAAACACTGAACCCAGTCAACATCAGATCTGGACCAAACTTGGCACACAGACCCAACATGGACAACTGTGAATACTGGCACACTTTTTGGGTGATTGATCTTAGCATCAGAGAGTTATAGTTCACCCATATTCAGAAAACACTGAACCCAGTCAACATCAGATCTGGACCAAACTTGGCACACAGACCCAACATGGACAACTGTGAATACTGGCACACTTTTTGGGTGATTGATCTTAGCATCAGAGAGTTATAGTTCACCCATATTCAGAAAACACTGAACCCAGTCAACATCAGATCTGGACCAAACTTAGCACACAGACCCAACATGGCCAACTGTGAATACTGGCACACTTTTTGGGTGAATGATCTTAGCATCAGAGAGTTATAGTTCACCCATATTCAGAAAACACTGAACCCAGTCAACATCAGATCTGGACCAAACTTGGCACACAGACCCAACATGGACAACTGTGAATACTGGCACACTTTTTGGGTGATTGATCTTAGCATCAGAGAGTTATAGTTCACCCATATTCAGAAAACACTGAACCCAGTCAACATCAGATCTGGACCAAACTTAGCACACAGACCCAACATGGCCAACTGTGAATACTGGCACACTTTTTGGGTGATTGATCTTAGCATCAGAGAGTTATAGTTCACCCATATTCGGAAAACACTGAACCCAGTCAACATCAGATCTGGACCAAACTTAGCACACAGACCCAACATGGCCAACTGTGAATACTGGCACACTTTTTGGGTGATTGATCTTAGCATCAGAGAGTTATAGTTCACCCATATTCGGAAAACACTGAACCCAGTCAACATCAGATCTGGACCAAACTTGGCACACAGACCCAACATGGACAACTGTGAATACTGGCACACTTTTTGGGTGATTGATCTTAGCATCAGAGAGTTATAGTTCACCCATATTCAGAAAACACTGAACCCAGTCAACATCAGATCTGGACCAAACTTGGCACACAGACCCAACATGGACAACTGTGAATACTGGCACACTTTTTGGGTGATTGATCTTAGCATCAGAGAGTTATAGTTCACCCATATTCAGAAAACACTGAACCCAGTCAACATCAGATCTGGACCAAACTTAGCACACAGACCCAACATGGCCAACTGTGAATACTGGCACACTTTTTGGGTGAATGATCTTAGCATCAGAGAGTTATAGTTCACCCATATTCAGAAAACACTGAACCCAGTCAACATCAGATCTGGACCAAACTTGGCACACAGACCCAACATGGACAACTGTGAATACTGGCACACTTTTTGGGTGATTGATCTTAGCATCAGAGAGTTATAGTTCACCCATATTCAGAAAACACTGAACCCAGTCAACATCAGATCTGGACCAAACTTAGCACACAGACCCAACATGGCCAACTGTGAATACTGGCACACTTTTTGGGTGATTGATCTTAGCATCAGAGAGTTATAGTTCACCCATATTCGGAAAACACTGAACCCAGTCAACATCAGATCTGGACCAAACTTAGCACACAGACCCAACATGGCCAACTGTGAATACTGGCACACTTTTTGGGTGATTGATCTTAGCATCAGAGAGTTATAGTTCACCCATATTCGGAAAACACTGAACCCAGTCAACATCAGATCTGGACCAAACTTGGCACACCTAGTTCACCTATATCCTTATGCATTTTCTAATGGGAGCATTCATGAAAAACAACAGGAAAGACCGAGTTTTTTCCTAAAAAATAGCATAACATGTGATCAAACTGATATTATCCAACATCAAAAACAAACAAGGCCTTTTTCAAATAACCTGGGCACCGCCGGGGACCCAAGCTAGTAATAAATAAAGCCCAGATCTTCCAGAAGTGTCAGGAGTGTCATTCCCATCACTGGCCCTGCTAGCGGGGAGGATGAGGGGTGGAGTGGGCAGGAGATGGGCAAAGCCAGCAATAAACCAACATGACCTATCGGTTGAGTCTCATCTTGCCTGTGAATCTGAATGTTTGAATTGTCCAGGGAAACCAGTCCATTGGTCGCCGTCCTCCTATAGCCAGCAGGAGGTCGCTCCAGCATATCAATGGGGTACCAGTATCGCACCAAGACCCCTTCGCTCCGGAGGTAAGTCTCCACCTGGACAAGCTCATTCACCTGGAATCCAAAAAGCAGTTGTGGGTTAACTCTGGAGACTTCACGGCTGACGGCAGGCCAAGTTCTCCCCCCTCTCCAACCCAGGGACAACTTGCCGAATCAACGTCCAGGACGACACCATGGAGTCCAAAGGTCTTCAGCATCCCACGGATTGCAAACTTTGGCAGGGCGGTGCCCACTGTGTTGGCAACCACGTTGTTGCTATCTGGGCAGCGGGTGACAACCGTGAGACCTGGAGCCAAGAGAAAGGTGGCCTTATATGTTGGGTTTTTCATTCCTGTGTCTCCGTTCTATGCTAATAATATAATATATTGTATGTACATATGATAATGTAATAGAATATAATACTAATAATAATACAATGTAATAATTGTGTATTATATATTACATGTAATATTACTAATAATATTGCAGTATAGTCATATAGTACAATATAGTAATATATAATACTAATATTGTTCTATGCTAATAATATAATATATTGTATGTACATATTATATTGATATTATAATATAGTACAATATAATACTAATAATAATACAATGTAATAATTGTGTATTATATATTACATGTAATATTACTAGTAATATCGCAGTACAGTGGTATAGTACAATATAATAATATATAATACAAATATTGTTCTATGCTTATATATTGTATGTACATATAATATTGATAATGTTACAATGTAACACAATATAATACTAATAATAATACAATGTAATAATCGTATATTGTGTATTATATGTAATATTACTAATAATATTGCAGTATAGTGGTATAGTACAATATAGTAATATATAATACTAATATTGTTCTAAGCTGCCCCGAGTCCCTTCGGGGAGATGGAGGTGGGGTATAAAAATAAAGTTATTATTATTATTATTATTGACGCAACAACATTGTATGACACAGCAAACAAGATAGACATGCTGGATTTCGTATCACAAAATCATAAGTCGAACACTTCCCAAGTGTCTAGGACTGTGTGATGTATTTTCAGATGATGATGATGATGATTATTATTATTACTCTATCCAAAAAAAAAAAAAAAAGCAAACGGGTTGGTCGGAGGCCCGAGCCTCACCACGACCCCAGTGTCCCAAAAAAGCAAGAGACGTACCTTTCCGGACTTTATCAATGGTGAACTTATTGGCTTCATCTTTAATATCTTCAATTGTGGGAAGATACAGGTCTCTGGGAATGCCTCCGTTTTCCTCATAGAGGAATTCCACTGTTTGGCGGGCGATGTCAACCATGCCTGAAACCAAAGCAGCCAAGAATGAGACCGGAAGACAACTACCATATATACCTGAATTGCAATATATGATATATTTCTCTCTCTTCTTCCCCTCCCTTAACAGTGTGTTTTCTTTTCCAGGGAGGGAAGGAGGAAATGGAGATATATTTCACGTCCTCCTTGTTGATCCTCCTTTTCCACTTCTAGAACTAGTTTACTGTTTTTCTTTGAAATACTGTAAATATTCAAAAACATTTCAGCTACTGATTCCTTAATTAATGTAATTTTATTGATATCTATTTTTATTTTGAAATTTATCAGTAACTACTGCATTTCCCACTCTTGGCTTATACTCGAGTTAGTAAATTTTCCTAATTTTTTTGTGGTAAAATTAGGTGTCTCGGCTTATATTCGGGTCAGCTTATACTCGAGTATATATGATAGTACGAGTTTCTCAGTTTAGCCATAAACAAGGTAAGGATCAGACACCAAGGAAGAAGCCTTTGGACCGGCGTCATACCTAGCTGCAAGGCTCCTTTAATCTGATCCAAGCCAGACTTCCTCTCGGCTTCATTACGGAAGCGTCTCCTAATGGTAGGGAAGACTTTGGTCTCCCAGGCTTTCACAAGCAAGGCATAGTGGTCTTCCTGCAAAAAGGAGAGAAACACCTTCATGTCGGAATGTTACCAGGCCTGTGTAGTTCTCCATTTTGTACACACAAGTACTTGATCTGGAAGTTGCACATCATGCATATACTTACCCTTGGAATGTCATCGTCGTCGTCGTCGTCGCTTTCGTCATCCGCAATGGGAGGAGGGTGAGGGTCTGGTCCCGAGGTGATGAAGTTTTCGTAGCTGAGTTCCATCTTATAATGGCAAGAGGTGTTGCTATCGTACTCTGCAATGGAAGGGACAGAGAGGTGACCATGGGAAGACTTCTTGTAGTGCTTCAGGAAGGTAGGGCGGTAAGAAACCTATGGAATTGTGTGTGAGAGAATTGCTGGCATCCTCACACAGAAATACAGCTCTGCAATCCCTTGAGAACATGGGAAGAAGCGAGATTTAGGTCAACCCACCGCTGCCATGCTGAAGCAGGGTATAAATACTACATAATAATAATAATAATAATAATAATAATAATAATAATAATAATAATAATAATAATAATTTATTGTGCTGTTACTTTTGCCCGTCTTTAACTTTGGGGTGCAGGTAGGGAAGGGCTTGAATGTTAACCAGGAAAGGCCTTACGTTGCTGAGCAGTGGCCACGGCCGCAATCCGGCAAGGTGGCCCGTGCGTCCCAGGGTCGGAGGCTGTGCTGGTGCCGGCGTCGTTGTCGCTGTCGGAAGCCATGGCAAAAGGCAACACTTCGAAGTTGGCACTGATTTCTTCGGCAAGGTCGATGCAGAGGTCGGCGGCGTTGCGGTGCGCCTGGCCTTCCGCGTAGGCAAACTGCCGGGAACCAAAATTGGCCCGGACCTTGGTGTTCTGGGAGAGGAAAGAGACAGAGCAGAAGCGGGAGGTCATATTTGGGATGTGCTCAATTTAGCCTGCTAAACACTCTTCTGAATATGACGCCCTCCATGATGCTGCTGTTATTGTCAAAGCGGGAATTCGCATCCTTTTTTGCTCTGGCAAAGGGATGGGACTGAACCTGCCTTCTTCTGGATATGGACGACTGGCCACATCCCGCCGGATACATCTTCCAGATATGGACCCAGGCGCTGTCCACAGTAAGTGAAATAGACTCTGCCTTTGGCCGGCTGCCCCGGAGGAGGCGGGGTGCCTTCGGACCTCTCCCAACCAATGCCAGCAACATCACCTAGAAGGACAGAGAAGTGGGGAGAAAGGCAAGGTCTCGGTCTGGCCCTCGAAACATAGCTGGCAAAATAGGATGCCTGTGGGTTTCGCACAGACCATATAGACCAGTGATTCCCTAAGTGGGTGCTGCAGCAATCGAGGGGGGCAGTGATGGCACCTATTAGGACATACAGGGGGCGGAGCTAGATGAGTGGGCATGGCCTCTTCCCAATTGCCTGAGACAGGGCTGAGCCTCTATACTTCTCCTGAGGCTCTTGTTGGGACACAGAGGGCGGAGCTAGGGAATGAGGCGGGACCTCCTTCCAAGAGCCCCAGACAGGGCTGAGCCTCTATACCTCTCCGGAGAGGCCTTTTAGGACTAAAGGGTGGGGCTAGGGGTTGGGGCGGGGCCTCTTCCCAAGAGCCCGAGACAGGGCTGAGCCTCTATACTTCTCCTGAGAGGCCTTTTAGGACTAAAGAGCGGGGCTAGGAGTGGGGGAGGAGCATTTTCCCAAGAGGGTGAGACAGGGCTGAGCCTCTATATACCTTCCCTGAGGCGCTTGTTAGAACACGGGGGCGGGGTAGAGAGGTTCAGCCCCATCAGGCATTTGGGAAGAGGCCCCGCCCCCTCCTCTAGCCCCGCCGTGTGTCCTGGCAGGCCCCGCAGGACAAGGATAGATGCTCAGCCCTGTCACAAAGCTCGTAACTCCGCCCATCCCAGCCCTGCCTCTTGGACTGGGGAGAGGCTCAGCCCCGCCCTCTTGAGCAGGAGCCATGCCCACCCCTCTAAGCCACGCCCCCCTTTCCAGGGGGCACTGAGTCATATTTTTTCTGGAAAGGGGGCGGCAGGCCAAATAAGTTTGGGAATCACTGATATAGACCTACCAGGAGAGAGGGTGACGTCCAGCCGCACACTCTTCCACTGCAGCAAACTGGAACCATTGTAATGAACAGCTCGTCCGTTGCTGAAACCACAGGAAGAAAGAAAGAAAGAGACAGACATGTTAACTCAGGGCGTGAATTATCCACTTTTCCTTTGGAAGCTTAACAACGAAACCAAAGCAAACAAAGGCATCACTTCTTACCACCACGACATTCATAAATCTTAACGTAAAAAAGCACCGGGCAATTTAAAAATGCAATATTTATTGATTTATCTGTTGCACTTTATTCTATTCCTTCAATTGGAATAGTTCCCATGCTTATCTCATTCTTAGTCCCTTATCTGTGATAATTTTCTCAGGTAGCTTTCTTGACTTCATTCCTCAATATATGCACTTTATGGCCCAGTTATTTTTATGCGTTTCCATGTTTGTATTCTATCCATGTTTTATTGATTTGTTATTGATATGCTTTTATTGATTGGTTTTATTTGATGTGTTTTTACTATGTCTGTTATGTTCGGACTCAAAGTGGCTTACAGTTTGGCCACTTTGGTGCCACATTGCAAATACACAGTGTATAAATATAATACAATACAAATCAAAGCATATTTCAGATAAAATACCAGACCAAAATCATACAAAGCGTAATAACGTCCAGGAATAAGATATAAATATTAAGCATTAAAAACATAAACCAATTATAATTATTATTGTGGAGACTCATCAGTTAAATAGTCTATTTTGCTAAGCTCAGTCATCAGTGATAAATAATAATAATAATAATAATTATTATTATTATTATTATTATTATTATAGAGCTGACAACTGGCACAACAAAACATTGCATGGAAAGTTCCTTGACAAAATTGAAGGAAAAGCTGATAAGGAGAAGACCTGGCTCTGGCTCACGAATGGGACCCTGAAGAACAAAGGAGACAGAAGGCCTGATCCTTGCAGCCCAGGAGCAAGACATCAGGACAAAGGCAATTAAGGCCAAGATCGAAAAATCAGCTGATGACCCAAAATGCAGACTGTGCAAGGAAACCGATGAAACCATTGATCATATCCTCAGCTGCTGTAAGAAAATTGCACAGACAGACTACAAACAGAGGCACAACTATGTGGCCCAAAGGATTCATTGGAACTTATGCCTCAAGTACCACCTCCCAGCAGCAAAGAACTGGTGGGATCACAAACCTGCAAAAGTATTGGAAAATGAGCAAGCAAAGATACTGTGGGACTTCCGAATCCAGACTGACAAAGTTCTGGAACACAACACACCAGACATCACAGTTGTGGAAAAGAACAAGGTTTGGATCATTGATGTTGCCATCCCAGGTGACAGTCGCATTGACGAAAAACAACAGGAAAAACTCAGCCGCTCTCAGGACCTCAAGATTGAACTGCAAAGACTCTGGCAGAAACCAGTGCAGGTGGTCCCGGTGGTGATGGGCACACTGGGTGCCGTGCCGAAAGATCTCAGCCGGCATTTGGAAACAATAGGCATTGACAAAATTACGATCTGCCAACTGCAAAAAGCCACCCTGCTGGGATCTGCACGCATCATCCGAAAATACATCACACAGTCCTAGACACTTGGGAGGTGTTCGACTTGTGATTTTGTGAAACAAAACCCAGCATATCTATCTTGTTTGCTGTGTCATACAACGTCGTTGTGTCAATAATAATAATAATAATAAACTTGAGTCAGCAAGAAAATTAAGAGAAGTCCCCTAAAAATACATAATTAAATAAAAATAAAATAGAATCTGAAAACAAAACAAAAACAGACCGAACAGCCACCTACTTGTGAAAGAGGCAGGTGCCCACAGGGTTGGTCCACGCGCCATCACGTTTCTCGGCCTCGGTGGCAAAGCCAAAGGAGACAATGGGGCCCGTGTCGTCGTCCGTGTCGCCGTAGGACACAATCTCAATCTCCCAGTAGAAGGACGGCGCCTTGGAAGGGGAACACAGGCACAAATTACCCAGGGAGACAAGACGGCGGAGAGATGGTTCCATGCTCATCGCTTGTGGGTTCTCACCTGGACTGGAACGGGGGACGTGGCGTAAATGAAGGTGCCCCGGGGCAGTCCACCGCCCGCGCTGGGGTCTGCCAGGAAGGTCACGGCGGTAAGGTGGGAGGAGAACATGCAGGCGCGCACGGGCGGGAAGACACGAGAAGCGCTCCAGGTGATTTCCTTGGGCTGAACCAAGAGGAGACGGGTCTGCATTTAATTATATACAACTGCATTGTGTAAACTAGATTTTATGCTCAAAGAACGTAGCAGAAAACAGGTAGTCAGGAGGAGGAGGAGAGGGGGCAAGGGAGGCCCCTCCCGGGATATTTACCTGCCTTCGGTCGGCCTGGAGCGGCGGTGGCGGAGGGCGCGCACTGTCGCGGTACAGCATCCGCAGCCGCTCGCACTGCACTTCCACAACAAGGAGTCGCTCTCCTGGAAGATCAGAAAGAAGGCCAGCCATGATGTGCCTGCCAAAGACTCCGATCCCAGGGGTGAGAGGGACTTCCCTTTGGATCTCTTCCCCCTCCATTTCCATGTCTATTCTCCATGAAATATTATTATTATTATTATTATTATTATTATTATTATTATTATTTACAAGGCACTAAGGCACACTTTCATTCCCATTCTTCTGCAATAGTACCTCTATTATTATTATTATTATTATTATTATTATTATTATTATTATTATTATTTCCTCTACAGTAGAGTTCCAGTTATTCGACATAAACAGGCGGGCCGAATGTCGAATAACCGGATCTGACGAATAATAGGGAGGACCTATTATCTGGCACGCTGGTTGAAGGAAGTGCCCCATGCGTGTTGCTAGGCAGCTTGCTATCTACCTAGCAACATGCACGGGCACTTTCCTAAGCCGAGTGCTCGCCCCTTGGGAGGCGCCCGTTACTAGGTAGATAGCAAGCTGCCTAGCAACGCGCATGGGGAACTTCTCTAAGCAGAGTGCTCGCTGCCCCACCCCTTGGGAGGTGCCTGTGGACGTTGCTAGGTAGATAGCAAGCTACCTAGCAACACACAGGGGCACTTCTCTAAGCGGAGTGCTCGCTGCCCCACCCCTTGGGAGGTGCCCGTGGGTGTTGCTAGGCAGATAGCCAGCTACCTAGCAACACACACAGGCGCCTCCCAAGGGGCTTAGGGAAGCGCCCGTGAGCGTTGCTATGTAGCTGGCTATCTACCTAGCAATGCACACAGGTGCCTCCCAAGGGGCGTGGCACGTTGGATAATACGGAGTGTTGGTTAACCAGAACTCTACTGTATTATTGATGTAAGTTAATAATTTTTAATCTGATTTATATAGTGTATTGTATAATTTTTATATGTGTGTTTATTGTAAGCCGCCCTGAGTCCCCTCTCGGGTGAGAAGGGCGGGATATAAATGTTTATTTATTTATTTAATACATTTATATCCCGCCCTTCTCACCCCGAAGGGGACTCAGAGCGGCTTACAAATTAAATTTACATACAATATTATATTATTAGCATAGTACAATACTGGTAATAAATTACAATATTGTACTGTATCAATATATTGTAATATTTTTAGTAATATTACATGTAAAATATAATATATAATTAAGATTATTATATTGTATTATTAGTATTATATTATAAATGTTGTAATAAAATAATAAATAAATACAATATTATTCCTTCTTTGACCGTTATAATTTGTTTGTGCAAGTCTCCTGCCACTTATTTCTTGGGGCCGGGCTGTGGCGCAGCTGGTTAGCAGCCAGCTGCAATAAATCATGACTGACCAAGAGGTCATGGGATCGAACTGAGCTCCTGACCATTAATAGCCTAGCTCGCTGTTGACCTAAGCAGCTCGAAAGAGAGTTGCATATGTCGAGTAGAAAATTGAGGTACCGTTTTATGAGGGGAGGCTAATTTAACTAATTTATGACATCATAAAATTTCCAGCAGCATGTGGAAAGGAATGAGGAAGTACTACCATCAAGGACTCAGTGTCACAAATGTACGGTCAAGTGAGCTATTTTGAAATCCACATGATATCTCACCTGGGCTGCACTCCTGGGCCACGAGGTTCAGGACTTCCACAGCAGCCGGACACTGCTGGATGAACTCCTCACAGAAGGAACTGTCCTCCAATAACTGGGCCATCACCAGGCATGCTCTTGGGAGCGGCAAGGAGGGGAAAAGAGGAGACAAAAGGCGGACAACGGTTGAACATACCTGCCAATTATCTCTCGGAGAAAATCCTGGAAGAACATCTTTCTAGGAAATTTTGAAATGTCCCTCTAAGCCACCCACATCCTGCTAATTTACTATTACTACTACTACTACTACTATTACTGGGGTGTTGTGTGGTTTATGGACTATATGACCGTTTTGCCAGCATCAGAGGATCTAGATGCCAGCCACAGATGCAGGTAAAACATCAGGAGAAAATGCTGCTAGAACACATTGGCCATACAGCCTGGAAACCATACAACCCAATGATTCCAGCAGTGAAAGTCTTTGACAATACATTATTATTGTTGTTATTATTATTATTATTATTATTATTATTATTATTATTATTATTATAATATCTTACATTATTATTATTTACAAGGAACTGAGGCGCTTCAGCTACAACAGACTTTCATTCCTATTCTTCTGCAATATTACCTCTATTATTATTATTATTACTATTATTATTGACACAATGACATTGTATGACACAGCAAACAAGATAGATATGCTGGATTATTATTATTATTTACGAAGCACTGAGGCGCTTCAGCCACACCTTCATTCCCATTCTTCTGCAATAGTACCTCTATTATTATTATTATTATTACTATTATTACTATTATTATTGACACAATGACATTGTATGACACAGCAAACAAGATAGATATGCAGGATGATGATGATGATGATGATGATTATTTACGAAGCACTGAGGCGCTTCAGCCACAATAGACTTTCATTCCCATTCTTCTGCAATAGTATCTCTATTATTATTATTGTTGTTATTATTATTATTATTATTATTATTTACGAAGCACTGAGGTGCTTCAGCCACAATAGACTTTCATTCCCATTCTTCTGCAATAGTATCTCTATTATTATTATTGTTATTATTATTATTATTATTATTATTATTATTATTATTATTATTTACGAAGCACTGAGGCGCTTCAGCCACAATAGACTTTCATTCCCATTCTTCTGCAATAGTACCTCTATTATTATTATTATTATTATTATTATTATTATTATTATTATTATTATTATTATTATTAACGAAGCACTGAGGCGCTTCAGCCACAATAGATTTTCATTCCCATTCTTCTGCAATAGTATCTCTATATTATTATTATCATTATTATTATTATCATACATTATTATTATTTACGAGGAACTGAGGCGCTTCAGACACAACACTTTCATTCCCATTCTTCTGTAACACTACCTCTATTATTATTATTATTATTATTATTATTATTATTATTATTTACATAATTATTATCTACGAGGCACTGAGGCGCTTCAGTCACAACAGACCTTCATTCCCATTCTTCTGCAACAGTACCTCTATTATAAAAATATAATAATAATAATAACAATAATAATAGAGGTACTGTTGCAGAAGAATGGAAATGAAAGTCTGTTGTGACTGAAGCGCCTCTGCCTTGTAGATAACAACAACAACAACAACAACAGCAACAATAATAATAATAGAGGTACTGTTGCAGAAGAATGGGAATGAAAGTGTGCCTTAGTGCCTCGTAAAGAATAATAATAATAATAATAATAATAATAATAATAATATTTTAACGAAATCCAGCATATCTATCTAGTTTGCTGTGTTGTAATAAAATAAAATATTTTACATTAGATAAATACAGATAGGCATCTTTCTTCCCATCCCCAACCCCATGCAAAAGCCGCCCCGCCCCCCCCCCCCCCCCCCCGGTACTCACCTGGTTCGAATTTCTGCCAGGAGTCGGACCACTGCCATTACTGGGGTTGAGCCATCTCCTGTTGCAGGAAGTGAGGTATGAATAGAGAGACTCCCCTCTTGAGGAAGCAACATGGACTGGACTGCCTGTACTACCTTCTCAGTAATGGACAGTTTATGGAGAGGCAATGCCTGATGGTAGTGGAGGGGGCACGGTAAAAAGTTAAATTCAAGGCGTTAGTTTCTAGGAAACGAGGGAATTACCTGGCGTTACATCGACTCATTTTCAACATTAGCACAAACACACAGACCGCGTTCACAGTGACAAGCTGCGTCGGAACAGCGCAGACCGCCTCGCGTCCCCCACGGTTTACTTTACGCATTACTCCCGCCTTTTTTGAATAACAAAAAAATAAACCGAGATACTCAATTTTTAGAAAAAACGACCGATGGGGTCCTTTGAGAAGTCACATTGCAACTCAACCGGCATCACAACATTCACGATGATGTTCAAATGACCTTACCTCTGATCTTGGAACACAGAGCCTAGATAATGGGGTAGTTAAAGTGTCTGATGCTTGGGAGGTCTTTCTACAGTCTATACTGGCGGGTGGGAATTTGACCGTGGCTATACCTTCCTGTTCGTTTATTGAGGCCACCACTCCAATGCTTCCGGCAATGCCCCTCCCCAAAACCTAGGGAAAGGAAGACAGGAAAACAGAAGATGTTGATCAAGTGATAAGGGTGACCTTTCACAAGATTTTGAACATCAACAAAGTCCAGGTGGCTCTGGCAGCGAGTCAGAGAAGTCTTCCTTGGTTAAGGTTAAGGGTTAGTCCCAGGCGTTCTGTGAGAATCGCTAGTAAACGGGTGGGAACCCAAGGTCAGAGGAATGCTTTCTCAGCATATAAGCATGGTTAAATAGGGTGAAACAGGGGAAGACTTCAGACGAAGCAACGTTGGTTTTGGGAAGCTTAACTCCTGCCTTGTCTCTTCTCATGGAAAAAAGATTCTTGCTTTTGTTCCGGCCTAGATTCTGTGTTTGGATTGTATTTTGAAGTTCATGCTACCTTGTTTTTCAGGACTGATTTGCTATATTAGAGACTTTGAACTATTTTCTACAGAGACTTAGAACTATATTCTGCAGATTGCCTTTGCAATTGGATTGCTGCTTTCTTTACTGCTTTTTTTTAAAAAAAAGATTTTGCTATATTTTATCCATAAACTGAAAAAACCAAGTCTGCTGTGGTGGAGGGCATGTTAAGAGCAAGGTGAACCAGTGCTGAGGTGCAACAGTAGTGTTCCTTTCTATTTCCGTTGGTGTTGAATTTGCATAATTCTGCCCACTGCCTCTCCCTTAACCCTTTTCTATTCTTTTAAACTCTGTCTGCATAACAAACAGAGCAGAACTGAGCAGCAACTGAACATATTGGAGGGGTTTGGGGGACTGACTCCAAATGATGGAAGTTGTAGTTCACCCTGCATTAAGACACAGCACTGTGACCCCCACCAACTATAGATCTGGGCCACATTTGGCACACAGAACCCCCCATGACCAACTGAACATACTGGAGGGATTTGGGGTGGAATTGGCCTTGGCATTTTGGAGTTGTAGATACTGGGATTTATAGTTCACCTGCAATCAAAGAGCACTCTGAACCCCACCGATGATGGACCAAGACCTAACTTGGCACACAGAACCCCCCATGACCAACTGAACATACTGGAGGGATTTGGGGTGGAATTGGCCTTGGCATTTTGGAGTTATAGATACTGGGATTTATAGTTCACCTGCAATCAAAGAGCACCCCGAACCCCACCAATGATGGACCAGGACCTAACTTGGCACACAGAAACCCCATGACCAACTGAACATACTGGAGGGATTTGTGATGGAATTGGCCTTGGCATTTTGGAGTTGTAGATACTAGGATTTATAGTTCAGCTGCAACCTACTGGAGGGATTTGATGGGATTGACTCACCATAGTGGGAGTTGTAGTTTACCCCATAGCCAGAGAGCACACTGAACCCCACTGATGATGAATCTAGAGCAAACTTGTCCAACATAACAAACTTTAAGTACTGATGGAGTTTCAGGGGATTGCACAACCTTATGCATTTTGTACAATTAAAATATTGATTTTTTTCAAATAACTCAGACAACACCAGGGACCCAAGCTAATACTTGAATTAAAAAGTTTGGAAAACTCTGCGTTGAAGGAAGAAGGGGAGAAAGGAGAAGCTTTTGCTGCTGGTCACCTGCACTTCAGAGCCAATTTTGATGGTTTCCTTGAAGCCGCCCAGCGCGCACAGAGCCGCCACAGCCTGGCGGGCAATGCGCTGGAGCTTGGCCAGTTTCCTCCCGCTGCTGCTGCCGTTCTCCAGGATGCTCTCGGCATATTTTCCCAGCTGTGGGATATACATGAGCGCACGGGACAGGACCTACGGAGGGAAGAGACACAGATACGAGCTGTAAAGCAGATGATGATAGCGGAGCACAACTAACTTCAACAGAGACACGACTCAGCAGCCACCAAACCTAATTTACCTAATTTCCGACCTTGTTTTCAGAACATGAGTTATTTTACAGTATTCTCAATTCACTTCCGACACGAGAAATAAATCGTAACAGTATCATTTTGGACTCTCGGGTTTTGTTCTAGATCGGTGGCTTGTCGAAACATACATCCCTCTCCCACTGCATTTACATGGCACCCATACACCCGGTCCTGGCTTACTTTTTCAGCAGTGGTTGTCCAGATCTGAGCTGCGTTGGATTCGGGCGCCATGAGCAGGCTGTGAAGCAAAGCGATCACCTCGGCTGCCATGCTGTTGGCCACGTGGCCACTGATGAACGGCCGCACGGGGTCCGTTCTGCGGAGAAGAGGGACATTCAATCAGGGTTGTAAGCATCTTCAATACTGAAGATCTAATATTTCTGTTCAGCAGTTCTGCAAAGAAGCCACCTGAGGGCAGTCGCGTCCCATGGATAGAATGGATTTGCTTCCCCGCAAATCTCTCCAAGAGGCCAGAGAATTTGGAAATCCAAGAGATTTCAGAGGAGTCCAATGCTCTTTCTTATCAAACATCCATTGATCCAACCTGTGTTTTCCACCTTCCCTGTACTATTTCCCCTCAAAGAGTTTTCTTGTGTTGCCGAAGGCTTTCATGTCCAGAATGACTGGGTTGCTGTGAATTTTTTCGGGCCGTATAATAATAATAATACCAGTCCTAGACACTTGGGAAGTGTCCGACTTGTGATTTTGTGATACGAAATCCAGCATATCTATCTTGTTTGCTGTGTCATACAATAAATAATAATAATAATAATAATAATAATAATAATAATAAGGAAGTGTCCTACGTGTGGTCCAATACAACAGCCAGCAGAGTGTCTGCGGTGGACTCAACTTGGTGTGTTTCTAATAATAATAATAATAATAATAATTGGGAAGTGTCCGACGTGTGGTCCAATACAACAGCTAGCAGAGTGTCTGCTGTGGACTCAACTTGGTGTGTTTCTAATAATAATAATAATAATAATAATAATAATACTTTAACCTGCCCTCTTTTCCCAAGGGATACTGCCTTTATCTTGGCTGGACTATTCTAGATGTTGTGGCCCTAAAACAGTGGATCCCAACGCTTTTCTGACCAGTTACCACTTTGACCAGGGACCGCTCTCCAGCATTAGTACCAAAAGGGTTATGAATCAGTTTTTGGTCAACTTTAGATTCGTTTTAGTTATTTGGCATGCTGATTCAGAAAAGTGCATTGGATAGACCACATCAGCTCTAGTTTCTGATACAGAACATATGCCACCCAGTAGTCGCCATCTGCTCGCCCACAGAAAATCATATTTAATAATCTAAAGCTGATGTGGTCTATCCAACGCAATTTTCTGGATCATTGGATAGACCACATCAGCTCTAGTTTCTGATACAGAACATATGCCAACCAGTAGTCGCCATCTGCTCACCCACAGAAAATCATATTTAATAATCTAGAGCTGATGTGGTCTATCCAATGCCGTTTTCTGAATCAGCACCCCAAATAACCCCAGGAACAGGCCTAAAAACGAAGACAACAAGGTGCCCCGCTTCCAGGTGCCACATGGAATGGCTCCGTTGAGGGGAGGGAAGAGGAGGAGAAGCAGCAGTCAGGAGGCTTGTTGTCGTGCCTTTCGTGGGGAGTCAGCCTCTCCCTTCACGACATCCCCGTTGTCTCGGCACTATAAGAGGGTTTCGCGAGACCAGCCACTCTCATTGCAACGGTGTAGGTTCTTGGGGACCACTGGTGATCCACGGACCACAGGTTGGGAACCACTGCCCTAAAAGGTAGCCTTTTTAAAGCAATGAGAATGGTATAATTGGGATTTGTGCAGAGCCTTCCTACCTGGCGAGTTCCGAGTTCCGCTCCCTGCAAATGGAGGTTTGGGCGGTCTTCTTCTTGTCCCCGGTCGACAGGCCGCTGGTGCTCTCGGGGCTGGCCGTTTCGACGGGGGGGCCTATGCTGACAATCAGCCCCGACTGGGCCCACTTGGTGGCTTTACGCAAAGCTGCCGTCGCCTCTTCCGTGATCACCTCGCAGCAGCCGCTCTGCCGAAGACATATCAGTGCATAAATGCATTAAAACGCACAGATGATAAGGACCTAATAAAATACAGGATAGTATTATAATATCATCTGGCCCTTACTTTGGTCATGTCTCGGTCCATCTTCACCACTTTTTCCATATTTGCTCCCGTTCCGAGGCGAAATGGACGACCTTCGGAGCTACTGCAAAAGGGAAGGATAACGCACATTAAGGATGTGGTTCCCCCAGAAAGAGGCCTGTATTGCATTTCTCCAAGGGCAAGTTCCCTACCTCAGCAGGGGCTGGAGGACTTCGTGGGAGGACTGATCTTCCCGCTTGTGAATAAAGATGGAGAGCTTCCCATCGACAGCCTCGCTCTCTTCCCCTGGGTCTTTGTCTCCTTTGAGGGAGCTTTTGGGGCTGGCTTTGGTTAGCGAGGTATCCGGCTCCGAAGCCGTCGGAGAAAGAACCGTCTGGCATCCTGCGAGCGGAAAGAAAACAAGCACAATACACTGAAACGCCCTGTAAATGCTACAATCGTAATTTTTTTCTAATTGTGTGATCACTAGTTGCAGGGACGGATTGTGTCACAAAAAAGCAAATGGCAAAAGAGGAGACTGTTTCTATGTGAAAACATCCCACTGCAAGCCAATCTGAACAGAGTCCGAGCAACACAATGTAGTCCCAATGAGCCAGCCTTCTCACAAGGCAGCAAGCTGTAGAATTTATGTATGCTCTTGAACTGTCATAAATGAGGGCCCATAACCAATGAATGCTTTCCATAGATGCTTTTTCTCATGCTTACAATGAGTTCAACCTCATCACTAACTCATGCCTTGTCCATAAGTCATACTTCTGTACTGAAGTCCAAACAGCAACATGCATCCACCTCCACTGAGGTGTAAAGAGACTGACTATAAAATGGAGTCCTGAGTCTTAACATGCTCAGTACAATCGCAATGTCTAGGATGTTCCTCACGTATTTACTGGCCATCACAGACAGTCCTTACCTGGCACCACATAATCAGCCAGTTTGGCTAAAAGCAGGGAGGCAATTTTGGAGGCCGGGTCGCTGGGGTCGTCCTGCTCGCTGTTCAGGGAGGGCACCGAGTAGCTCCAGGGGGGCAGCTCCACATTCCCACAATCCTCCACGCTCATGAGCGGAAGGGCCGCCCGGCAGAGCTGGAGGATGATGAGGACCAGCTTCGGGGAGGGACGCTGGTCCAGCAGCAAGGAGAGGAGCTTGGACACACAGGCCGGCTGGCTCAGGATGGCTTTGCCAATGTGGCTCCTGGAAAAGGACCAAATCGTTGTTTCGAATGCAATTCTGAAAGCAGTGACTCAGAACACAAAGCCAGACAACAACAAAGCATTTTCTCTAATTCTGAGGTCCAAGCCAGGCAGAAATGTCCCATGTCCTTTCTAAACCGGAGTGCAGAAAGCCTAGAAATAGGATTGTTTGCAAGCAGGAGGTGGTCTCAAAAGACAGCCATTTGTTTCCAGGGTGCCTCAGGATGGCCCGATTTTATTGCCAAATTACAGTGTACTCTTTTCTACCAAAGAGTGGGTGCTAGCAATAACATCATACAAAAGCTGACTGGCACAACCTGAGTTGGGTCCCATTTAGGGAGAAAAGCGGGATATAAATAAAGATTTATTATTGTTGTTATTGTTGTTGTTGTTGTTGTTGTTATTATTATTATTATTATTATTATAGTAACATCAGGCAGGCCTCAACTCTTCTGGACTTCAGGAAGAACACTAAGACATGGCTTTGTGTGCAAGCATTTAATGAATAAGTACTATATTGACATGGTCTGAACTTAGTTTTATGTACAATGGTTCCTTGGAAGAATTGTATTAATTAACTATATGTTTTAACCTTGACCAATGGATTTTATGGATTATTGTTAATGGTTTTAAATGTGTTACCTCCTGTTCTGTTCTGTCCTGTCTCCAAACAGCATTGAATGTTTGCCGTGTATGTGTACTGTGATCTGCCCTGAGTCCCCTTAGGGCGGAATATAAATAAAATGTTACTATTACTATTAATATTATTATTGACACAATGACATTGTATGACACAGCAAACAAGATAGATATGCTGGATTTTGTATCACAAAATCACAAGTCAAACACTTCCCAAGTGTCTAGGACTCTGTGATGTATTTTCGGATGATGCGCACAGATCCCAGTCGGGTGGCCTTTTGCAGTTGGCAGATCGTAATTTTGTCAATGTCTATTGTTTCCAGATGCCGGCTGAGATCTTTTGGCATGGCACCCAATTATTATTATTATTATCTTGCATTAGTTCCTGCTGAACTTAATGGTGTTAGTTTTGGCCAATCGTCTCTCTAATCTGTAAAGATCGTTTTGAATTCTGCTCCTGTCTTCTGGAGTATGAGCTATCTATGATTCAGAACAGAATATCGTTTTTTAACATGCACCGCTATGTTATGAAAAAATATCCCTTGTAGTCCAATCTACACACCAGCCCGAGGCCAAGGTGGGAGCCGTACCTCGACAAGTCGTTCAGGAGGCTTAGGACGTCCTGCAAGGCATCGTTCCCGGCGGCCTGGTTGCCGCAGCACTCGGTGGCCCGGGCCAAGTGGTTGGTCAGGAGGCTGGAGACCTGGCGGGCCAGGCCCGAGTGGACCGCCTCCGTCGAGCCCCCTGCGGAGGGAAGGCAAGAGAGAGGGGCTCCGTCAGATCCAACTGGATCACACTCGATACATTTATAGGAGGCATCCTCAGCCTCAAACACCATTCACCCCAAGGTTGCTTTCGCTCTCTCTGGCAGAGTAGCGTCGCCCGCCTACCTTCCTCTTTCTCCCATTCGACACAACGGTTGGCCAGGACTTGGAAGGCCGCCCAAGCCATGGTGGCCACTTTCTGCTTCTTGGTCTGCTTCTCATTGGAGCTGGACTCAGCCTGGCTACTGAGGCTGCACAGGCGGTCCATCAGCTGGACCAGGCCGCTCCGAACCAGGCACTTCTCTTCGCTCCTGACCAGAGACACAGATAGCAACAGCAGTATGTGAGAACCAGAGGAAGTTCATGTTGGAAGCAGCAACCTTCCAAGCCCTTCACTGTTCATTTGTTAATGTACGAGGGTTATCCAGAAAGTACATTACTGTATACAAATTGTTGGGTTCTCTTCTCCCAGTTGTGCTGTGGGTCAGTCTTCCACCAGAAAAAGCACCAAGACATACGCTGGTAGATTCCAACAGGTTTTATTGTACAGAATACCAGAACCTTCTCTTTGGCCCATTTATATAGGGGCTCTCACATACCAGAGGGTAATTGAGGTTTTATAGATTGTTAGGTTCTCTTCTCCCAGTTGTGCTGTGGGTCAGTCTTCCACCAGAAAAAGCACCAAGACACACGCTGGTAGATTCCAACAGGTTTTATTGTACACAATACCAGAACCTTCTCTTTGGCCCATTTATATAGGGGCTCTCACATACCAGAGGGTAATTGAGGTTTTATGGCTGGCCCGTTTTATGGCTGGCATCTGTTCTTTGTCAGCCGACCGGAGATGTCAAAGATTGGAGATCATGACATCTACGTTTTGGAGTTAAAAATGAACAAAGTATAGGAGAAAACATTTACCATATGCAGTTGAAAGCCACACCCAAATACCACATCTCACGTAGTCACCATTCAAATCTAGCAATAAATGAGCTTAGAAACCCCTTTCCCACTAAATTTTGCCACCTTGTCAACCCCGCAGCTGTGCAGCCTCGCCAAAAACGCTGCGTTGCCATCCATGCCCGCATTGTTGGAAACAAGTGGTTGAGGAAGCAAGCGGCAGAATTTAGTGGGGAAGGAGTTGCAAAGCTCCTTCATCGCTATGGTAAGTGCCTAGATTTGAATGGCGACTATGTGTGATGTGGTATTTCGGTGTGGCTTTCAACTGAATATGGTAAATGTGATCCCGGCCATGAAAGCCTTCGACAACACATTTTCTCCTATTCTTTGTAATGCACTTTCTGGATAGCCCTCGTATATATTTGCTAACCTGTATTCTATGTGTATGGTGATTTGCCAGTTTAATTGACCTCTTTGGTGCAGGAGGGTTTATATACATATAATTGTACTGAGTATGTTCAGACTCAGGACTCCATTTTATAGTCAGTCTGCTTTACACCTCAATGGAGGTGGATGCATGTTTGCATCAGATCTCAGTGGAGGTGGATGTATTTGCTGTTTGGACTTCAACAGAGAAGTATAAAATATGGATTTCAGTGAGTACAACTATACATAAAGACTATGGACTATTGATCAAGAATAAAACCCTTGTATATTCAACACACAGAGAACTACATCCTATCTATAACGGAACTTTTGGTGAATTAATACAAGATGTCTCTGAGTAAACAAGATACATTATTTTCCAAAGAAGACTTTGTTTTTGATCTCCGAGTGCATATTTTAACTAAGAGATTTCAAGGGAGTGTATATCTTCTGAGCAACTGCAATTTCAACTTCAAAGAAACAACCATCCTCGGCTAAACCGAATATGTATTTTTGTAGTGGCATGTCCTTGTCCTTGGCAGTTCAAAGACATGGTTCTTCGGTTTAACAGCTGAGTTACCTGTGTGCCATTACATGAATGTTTATGAATATCACTTGTTCAAAGGGTTGACTTCTAACAAGCTCTGCAACAGACAGATGGGTAAGGGGTGCCTACCTGGTATATGGGATGGTGCAGAGCAGGCCAATGCTGTTGGCGCAGGCGATGGGATACCGGGCGCAGAGGGCCACCACCGAAGTCATGGTCTCCCCAAAGGCTTCTTGCACTTGCTCCACCATTCCCCCACAAGTCAGCTCTTCAATTCTATGGGAAGTTTCAACACGTCAGCCCCATCTCGGACAAGGCCTTTGAGAATGTGCCCCTTGAAAGGCGTCAGTCAATGTTTTCCCAGTTTTTTTGTGGTAAAATTAGGTGCCTCGGCTTATATTCGGGTTGGCTTATACTCGAGTATATACGGGTACATAAATTATATATAATGTAATATATATAGATTTCTTGGGGCTCCATGAGAAGCTTTTACTTCAGGGCTCCGTGGCTGGAAATGTTTGAGAACGATTGAGTTAGACCGACATCAAATCAAGGTAAGGATGTTCAAAGTAAGGACGAAAATACATCCCATTTTTGCAGACGATTCTCCCCACCTCGGCCCCCTTAACAGTTCATAGGAAGGGACTAACCGTGGGCCTCCTTGCAGGACCATTGTGACGGGACCCACGAGGTGAGTCACGCCTCCGACTCGAACGGCTGCCGTCAGGAGCTCCCTCATATGGACCAGAGCCTGCTTGCGGGTGTTTCCACGCCGCCACCGGGTTTGAGCAGCCAACAGGAAACTGCTGCTCGAGACCTGTGAGAAAAAGACACATGAATGGTACGGTTTACCTGTGGATCACCAGCCCTCTTTCTGTTGAACTAACTGATCTGAGATGACAATAATAATAATAATAATAATAATTTTATTTTTATACCCCGCCCCATCTCCCCGAAGGGACTCGGGGCGGCTCACATGGGGCCTAGCCCGATAAAACAATCAAATATCAATGATACAACAATAAAACAATTATACCAATAAAACATCAATTATCAATAAACAATTCTCAGAGACATTCCTTGGGTTCCCAGCCACCTGAAAAAAAGCGTATGTAGTTGGGACTTCCCCCACTATGGCACCTTCTGGAATAAATAATAATAATAATAATAATAATAATAATAATAATAATAATAATAATTGCAGCCCAGGAGCAAGCCATCAGAACAAATGCAATTAAGGCCAAGATCGAAAAATCAGCATATGACCCAAAATGCAGACTGTGCAAGAAAACCGACAAAACCATGGATCATATCCTCAGCTGCTTTTAAGAAAATCACACAGACAGACTACAAACAGAGGCACAACTATGTGGCCCAAATGATTCATTGGAACTTATGCCTCAAGTACCACCTCCCAGCAGTAAAGAACTGGTGTGATACGAAATCCAGCATATCTATCTTGTTTTCTGTGCCATAATAAAATAATAATACTTTATTTTTCTATCCCGCCACCATCTCCCCAAAGGGACTCGAGGCGGCTAACATGGGGCCAAGCCCAAAACAAAAATAATGGTTAAAACCCATATAAGTAGCAAACAATATCAACAAAACATTTAGTTATAATAAAATAAAAACACAAAATACAAGGTAATAAAAAGGTAAAGGTAATAAAAACGAACATCAATGGATAAAATGAGGGTAATCAGGTCAAAAAGTGCATAATTTCAAGTGTCAAAACATTTCCTGAGATAATTTGGTAATACTTGACATTGGCATAGCTTGTCTTTCCACAGCTTGCTGGATCTTAAAAGTCTATATGGTGTGTTAGGTTTATTGGTTTCCTCCTTGTGCAACATACTCACAAAGAAAATAACTCTTGAGCTTGACTTACTGCTTGGTCAGGGTTGGTCCCGATGAAAGCAAACAGCTGGCCCAGCAAGACGCTGTAGGTGGGTTTATCCCGGCTGTCCTCGATGGTCAGGGACTGGAGGAGAGTAAAGGAGCTGCTCCTGTGACTCGTCACGTGGCGCCGCCTGGGAAGGTGAGGCGATGGAGAAAGAGAAGTTACTACGGCATCCCCAATGGCGCAGGGAGCGAGCAACGGAAGGAGAAAGCCAGTCTACCTTTGGCTCGACCTCGTGAACTCCAGATCCTCGTTGGCAATCATTTCCAGGTCCGAAGGGGCCGACATGCTGCGGAGGAAAACCGGCTGGCGGACAGCGTGGGATATCACCTTGGTTTCCGAGGCAGACTTGCACGCTTGGGGAGAAAAGTGGGATGAAAATAAATAAATAATAATAATAATAATAAGCTATCACGATATGAGGATTTAAAGATCGAACTGCAAAGACTCTGGCACAAGACAGTCAAGGTGGTCTCAGTGGGTGCACTGCCTAAGGACCTTGGTCAGCACTTGGAAACAATCAGCGCTGACAACATTATTTATTAGCAACATTTATATCCTGCCCTTCTCACCCCAAAGGGGACTCAGGGCAGCTTACAAGTTACTGTATATACTCAAATATAAACTGAGTTTTTCAGCCCTTTTTTATATAAACGATATTATACTATAATATATTACATACAAGATATTATATTATTATTTACATACAATATATTATATTATTAGCATAGCACAATATACCGTATATACTCGAGTATAAGCTGACCCAAATATAAGCCGAGGCACCTAATTTTACCATAAAAAACTGGGAAAACATTGACTCGAGCATAAGCCAAGGGTGGGAAGTTTCAGAAATAAAAATAGATATGAATAAAATTACATTAATTGAGGCATCAGTAGAATAAATCTTTTTGAATATTTACATAAACTGTGATTTAAGATAAAACTGTCCAACTCTGATTAAATCATTATTCTCCTCTTCAATGTAAATGTGCTTATGTACCCCTTTAATAATAATAGAGTAAAATAATACAGTAGAGTCTCACTTATCCAAGCTAAACGGAGCCGGCAGAACGTTGGATAAGCGAATATGTTGGATAATAAGGAGAGATTAAGGAGAAGCCTATTAAACATGAAATTAGGTTATGATTTTACAGATTAAGCACCAAAATATCATGTTATACAACAAATTTGACAGAAAAAGTAGTGCAATATGCAGTAATGCTACGTAGTAATTACTGTATTTACAAATTTAGCATCAAAATATCACAATGTATTGAAAACATTGACTAAAAAAATGCGTTGGATAATCCAGAACATTGGATAAGTGAATGTTGGATAAGTGAGACTACTGTATTTATATTATGTGTATTATTATTATATTGTATTACATTATAATATTGTCATCAATATATTATATTATCAACATAGCACAATATAAGCATTATATATATTGTACTATACCACTGTACTGCAATATTATTAGTAATATTACATGTAATATACATATCCAATTATAATAGTGTATTATTATTATATTGTATTACATAATATTGTTATCAATATATTATATTAATAGCACAGCACAATATAAGCATTTTATATTGCACTAGACCATATTTATTTATTTTATTTATTATTTATTTATTTACAACATTTATACCTCGCCCTTCTCACCTGAGGGGACTCAGGGTGGCTTACAAAAATTGGCAAAATTTAATGCCCAAAATGCAATATTATTAGAGTACGGTAAAGGTTTCTCCTGACGTTAAGTCCAGTCATGTCTGACTCTGGGGGTTGGTGCTCATCTCCATTTCTAAGCCGAAGAGCCGGCATTGTCCGTAGACACCTCCAAGGTCATGTGGCCATTGGCAAGACTGCATGGAACGCCGTTACCTTCCCGCCGGAGCGGTACCTATTGATCTACTCACATTGGCATGTTTTCGAACTGCTAGGTTGGCAGGAGCTGGAGCTAACAGCGGCCGCTCACGCCGCTCCCGGGGTTTGAACCTGGGACCTTTCGGTCTCCAGATCAGTGCTTTAACGCACTTTGCCACCGGGGCTCCGACTGCAATATTATTAGTAATATTACATGTAATATAAACATCCAATTATAATAGTGTATTATTATTATATTGTATTACATTATAATATTATTATAAAATACTATATGTCTATACAATATATTATATTATTAGTACAGTATTAAATAAAAATTTAAACGCAATCAACATAAGCTTTAAGGCCCCCTTGTTCACGCTTGTCCCGATCCCTACCTGGGGTCTCTGCAGGGGTGCCGGAGATGCTGCGGGTCAGTCCGGACTGGGCGGCAATGGTGACGTGCAAGAGCAGCTCTGCCCGGTTCATCAGGCTCTTGACCAGCGTTTTGGTCTTCCCCATGGGGTGCAAAGGCTTCTGGTGCAGGGAGTTCACTTCCTGGATGAACTTCTCCCTACCAAAGCAAGGGAGGGAAATCCGAGCGGGTCAGGCAAGGCCTGGAGACGATTTCCGGGTGCCCAAATGGGCCCAAACGCCGGGCACCCCACTCACCTCAGTGAGAGAACCATATTCTCAAGGTCACCGCCATCAAACGAAATCTCCTTCATTGAACACAGGAGTTCCAGTTCCTTCATTTTGCTCTAAAGAGGGGAGACAAATATTGTTTAAAAAGCAATTACTGTATATACTTGAGTATAAGCCTAGTTTTTCAGCCCTTTTTTTAGGACTAAAAAAGCCCCCCTCGGCTTGTACTCGGGTGAGGGTCCTGGTTGGTTTATATTTGGGTCAGCTTGTACTCAAGAATATATGGTACATTTATTTATTTTTCTCTATTATTATTGCATTTATTATTGTACTCTATTACTGTTGCTACTATTACATTTATTTTACTCTATTATTATTATTATTACAGTAGAGTCTCACGTATTCAACATAAACGGGCCAGAAGAAGCTTGGATAAGCAAATATCTTGGATAATAAGGAGGGATTAAGGAAAAGCCTATTAAACATCAAATTAGGTTATGATTTTACAAATTAAGCACCAAAACATCATGTTTAACAACAAATTTGACAGAAAAAGCAGTTCAATACACAATAATGTTATGTTGTAATTACTGTATTTATGAAATTTAGCACCAAAATATCATGATGTATTGAAAACACTGACTACAAAAATGGCTTGGATAATCTAGAAGCTTGGATAAGCAAGGCTTGGATAAGTGAGACTCTACTGTGTATATATATATATATATATATACACACACACACACACACACACACACACACATATATATACATACACACACACATACATACACTACACACACACACACACACACACACTTATATAGATAGTTCTATTACAGGGATCCATTCCTATGACGCTTCATATATTATGATATATATATAATTTTATTGTGTGTGTGTGTGTGTGTGTATATATATATATACACACATACATGCATACATATATATATATATATATATATATATATATATATATATATATATATACTAGCTGCAAGGCCATTCAATTGTATTCGAGTTGGCCAACAATGGAGTCCCCTAGGTATGAAGCAGCCAGGGTTTGAAGCTGCAAAGCTATTCAATGGTATTCAAGTTGGGTAACAATGGGATTTTTCTGGCCTTGTCTCTGTTTTCTCCTTCTTTATACATACATATATAAAAATAAAAATAAAAATAATATATGTCATATGGTAATACATAATCCATTTAGTAACATTTCTGAAACACTAGAAACTCCTGATTGACTTTTCGGGGGAAAAAATAATGGCAATTTGATGAGTGTTGGTTTTGTTAATTACAGTAGAGTCTCACTTATCCAACACTCACTTATCCAACGTTCTGGATTATCCAAGGCATTTTTGTAGTCAATGTTTTCAAATACATCATGATATTTTGGTGCTAAATTCATAAATACAGTAAATACTACATAGCATTACTGCCTATTGAACTACTTTTTCTGTCAAATTTGTTGTATAACATGATGTTTTGGTGCTTAATTTGTAAAATCATAACCTAATTTGTTATTTAATAGGCTTTTCCTGAATGCATCCTTATTATCCAACATACTCATTTATCCAACATTCTGCCGGCCCGTTTATGTTGGATAAGTGAGACTCTACTGTAATATGATTTACATGAATAGACTAATAAATGAGAGAGAATGGGGGAACACAAGATTTAGAACACATCTAGAGAAAAGGCAGTTGGAAGTCAGTTTTCATTTTGTATTTTGGTCATTCAGGTTTGAGGGTCAGTTTTATAATGTCTCTTATTTTTCTCCCTGGTATAGTTTTGTTTGTGGTTTGTGTCATTTGTTTTGTGTACATTTGATTTGGACGCAATGTCAATTTTATGGAAGGGGGGAAGAGCCGGGCCTTCGAAGGTGGCTGCTCACCTCATTGAAATGATAATCGTAAAAGAAGGGCATGTTGTTCTCCAGCTTCCCGGACATGGACTCCTCCACTTCACTTTGCCACTTCTGCTCCAGCTCCGCGACACTCTGCCAAAAGAAAGCACAAAGCAGATTGGAGTTGTGTCTTAGGCCCAAGTGGCTCCAATCCCGATCCTTCCTTGGACTTGTGTTTTCTTACCTGCAATTGCCTCTCCATGGCATTCAGCTTCTTGAAGGTTTCCCCCATAATTTTGCAGAGCAGGTCGTACTCCTCGGCATGCTCCTCCTGATACTGGAAGTTGATGAGCGACTGGAGAGCATCAACCAGGTTCAGGTGCTTGATCACACAGGACACCACCATTTCTTCCATTATGTCGGGTTGGATCACTTCCCTGGGAAAGCAATAATAATAATAATAATAATAATAATAATAATAATAATAATAATAATAATAATAACAATAAAGTTGGTGCTCATCTCCATTTCTAAGCCGAAGAGCCGGCGTTGTCCATAGACACCTCCAAAGTCATGTGGGTGGCATGACTGCATGGAGAGCCGTTACCTTCCCACCGGAGCGGTACCTATTCATCTACTCACACTTGCATGTTTTTGAACTGTTAGGTTGGCAGGAGCTGGGGCTAACAGTGGGTGCTCATTCCGCTCCCGGGATTTGAACCTGGCACCCTTTCAGGCCGCAAGTTCAGCAGCTCAGCGCTTTAACACACTTCGCCACAGGGGTTCCCAATAATAACAATAACAACCCCAAAAATACTAATATATTATTATTATTATTAAATATTAATAATAATGAGCCCTGGTGGTTACTACCATTATTTCCATGTACAACAATCTATGGTATGTACATTTGACGATCTTGCAAGCTCTGGTGTTCTGTTCGTTGGGCATGCTTCCAAACAAAAACTTTGCTAGGTCTTACTTTCGGGGGAGGCCTTATATTTAGCAATTCAGCAAAACCTCTACTAGGTCTTATTTTCTGGGGATGTCTTATTTTCAGGGAAACAGGATATATATATATATATATATATATATATATATATATATATATATATAAATAAAGTGTAATGAAATTTTGGCCTAGGACAAAACAACACATCCCAGAAACACTAAACTTGGCAGCACAACCCCTCATCCATGCCTCTACGTTCATACAACAAAAAAAAATAAAGTCTTAATTAGAGGGAGAGGAATAATTGTTTTTAGCCAATTGCTGCCAGTTAGAAGGCTAAGCTCCACCCACTTGGTCTCCTAGCAACCCACTCAGCTCAGGGGACAGGCAGAGTTAGGCCTCACTTAGGCCTCTTCCACACTGCCTATAAAATACAGATTATCTGATTTTAACTGGATTATATGGCAGTGTAAACTCAAGGCCCTTCCACAAAGCTATATAACCCATTTATAATGGACTTAAATGTCAGGAGAAAACCTTTACCCTTTACCTTAACTACCACCAATTCCTCAATACTTTATTTCCCATACCACCATACTTCGCCACAGCAATGGGTGGCCGGGCACAGCTAGTCTATATATATATATAAATGTAACATGCGTTTTTTCCATGGAGTAAACAACAAAACCACTGAACTAAATCACACCAAATCTGTCCACCAAAAACACAGTCATCCAATCTATGTCTTTCCATAAAAACAAACCTAGAAAATTAAAGTCCAAATTACAGAGGACAAGGAAGAGCCGTTCTCCCCCTGGCTGCCAGTCAAAAGGATAGGCCCGCCCCCTTTAGGCCCCCACCCCCTTCGTGTCATAGCAACCCCTTCAGCCACAACGGTGTTCGGAGGACAGGCAGGGCAACACTCTGAAAACAGGGGAATTCCAGATATGAAACAATCAGGGCCAGCTAACACCTCCCAACAAAAGATTCCCCCAGGGAGGAAGCAGCCAGGCTTTGAAGCTGAAAGGCTGTAGTTCCACAGATAAAAAGCTAACCCATACCTGATGCTGGGCCGGAACTGGGGACGAGCCCGGCCGGAGATTTCCCTGAGTTTGACCATGATCCCTGGTGGGAGACGGATCCGCGGCAGCTCAAAATAGTGGCCGACGGGGGGCGCCAGGATATCGGCGGGATAGGTGAATTCCCGGTCTTCGTCGATGGTGAGAGGCAGCGGGGAAGGGCTTGGGGTGAGAGCTGGGGAAATGACCCCGTTGGCTTCCACTTGCCACTGGCACCTGCGGGAGACACGATTCGGAGACAGTTCTGTTGGAAACCCGCCTTCCAGGCAGGAAGCAGCCAGGCTTGGAAGCTGCAAGGCTATTCAATGCGAATCAAGCTGGCCTGTTGCAACATTCCCACTTGCCTTCGATAGACAAGAGTTCTTTCTCCCACCCTGGACATTATGCCACAGGTATATAAACCCCACTTGCCTAGTTTCCAACAGACTGCTGATAATGCACAAATCTCTATAATAACACAGAACAATAATGTAATACAAATACAAACAAGAAATGTAATACAAATCAGGTTTCTACAAGTCATTCTCTTCAAACTATATTGCATATAACAAAATTGCTTTCAGGAGATCGTCATTGTTCTGTAGTTTCCAACAGACCTCACAACCTCTGAGGGTGCCTGCCATAGATGTGGGCAAAACGTCAGGAGAGAGTGCCAGACAGCCAATCACGGCAACCCATGTAATATATTAGTATTACTACATTACATCATTATTACTTTTATTGTTATTGTTATTCTATTGTATTATTGTTAGTATTATATCATATTACATTATAATTATTGCTATTCTATTGTATTATTGTTAGTATTATATCATATTACCTTATTATTGTTATTGTTATTCTATTGTATTATTGTTAGTATTATATCAAGAACTCCAATCTAAAAACCTAATCTAGAACCAGGCCCGGGCCAACACGGCACGCTGACCACGCCCCCGCATTGGGCGCCACGTTCCCAGGGGCGCTATTGAGCCCCTGGGAGGCGGGGCCACACCTGGCGGAGGCGAGGCCGCGTGATGCGAGAGGTGGGGCCAAGTCTGGCCCCGCCTCCCACGGGGCGCACCCTGGCGCAGCCAGGCTGCGTGTGGCAGCAGTCCTTCCAGGCCGCGACGAATCCCTAATCTAATCCCCAATCTAGAACCCCAATCTAATCCCCAATCTAATCCCCAATCTAGAACCCTGATCTAATCCCCAATCTAGAACCCTAATCCAATCCCCAATCTAGAACCCTAATCTAATCCCCAATCTAGAACGCTAATCTAATCCCCAATCTAGAACCCTAATCTAATCCCCAACCTAATCCCAAATCTAGAACCCTACTCTAACCCCAATCTAGAACCCTAATCCAATCCCCAATCTAGAACCCTAATCCAATCCCGAATCTAGAACCCTAATCTAATCCCCAATCTAATCCCGAATCTAGAACCCTAATCCAATCCCTAATCTAGAACCCTAATCTAATCCCCAATCTAGAACCCTAATCTAGAACCCTACCCTGTCCCCTACCCTAACCCCTAACCTATCCCCTACCCTAACCCCTACCCTGTCCCCTACCCTAACCCCTAACCTATCCCCTACCCTGACCCCTAACCTATCCCCTACCCTATCCCCTAACCTATCCCTACCCTATCCCCTAACCTAACCTATCCCCTAACCTATCCCCTAACCTATCCCCTACCCTAACCCCTAACCTATCCCCTACCCTATCCCCTACCCTAACCCCTAACCTATCCCCTACCCTATCCCCTAACCTATCCCTACCCTATCCCCTAACCTATCCCCTAACCTAACCTATCCCCTAACCTATCCCCTACCCTAACCCCTACCCTAACCCCTAACCTATCCCCTAAGCTAATCCCTAACCTATCCCCTAACCTAACACCTAACCTAACCCCTTATCTAATCCCTAACCTAGAACCCTGACCTAGAACCCCAATCTAAAAACCCAATCTAAAACCCCAATCTAATCCCTAACATAGAACCCTAATTGCAGAGAGAATTTGCCAACAGGCTTCTTTTCCTCTCTGACTTACCGCTGCAAGAGTTTGGACCTCAGGAGTTCTTGGCAGGCTTCCTCCTCTTTGGTGATTTCCGGTCCGTTGTACAGGATCCTCAGCATGGAGCATGCCAGCACCGACAAACCCAAGGCGAGGTCGACCAAGAAGGGCAGTCCGCCCGACACGTCTTCGGAGGACTCCTGAGGCACAGAGGAAGGGAAAAGAGAGGCACAATAACTCCTGAGGCAGAGAGTTCCACTGTTGACAGCTCTCATAGTCAGGAAGTTAGATGTTGATAGAATTCTATAGCCTGTTCACCTGGGCTCGGACAGTGCAAGCGAAGCCCCACATGGCCTTGTCGGGGGTG
The DNA here is from genome assembly GCF_035594765.1 of Anolis carolinensis. Lineage (NCBI taxonomy): Eukaryota > Metazoa > Chordata > Lepidosauria > Squamata > Anolidae > Anolis > Anolis carolinensis. The sequence continues at coordinate 2,010,735 of NC_085847.1, forward strand.
TTGTGCTCTCGCCCGCTCCGCATTTCAAAGGAGAAGGTCACGGTGTCTCCTTCCACCTGGGGTTTGGGTTTGAGAGAAAAGAGGCTCGGTTAAAGCAGGCTTATCTATACATATAAAAGGGTAATGAAATTTCGGCCTAGGACAAAACAACAAAACTACACATCCCAGAAACACTAAACTTGGCAGCACAACCCCTCATCCATGCCTCTACGTTCATACAACAAAAAGAAAAGAAAAACAAAGTCCTAATTAGAGGGAGAGGAAGAATTGTTTTTATCCAATTGCTGCCAGTTAGAAGGCTAAGCTCTGCCCACTTGGTCTCCTAGCAACCCACTCAGCCCAGGGGACAGGCAAAGTTAGGCCCCACTTAGGCCTCTTTCGCACTGCCTATAAAATACAGATTATCTGATTTTAACTGGATTATATGGCAGTGCAGACTCAAGGCCCTTCCACACAGCTATATAACCCATTTAGAATCTTATATTATCTGCTTTGAACTGGATTATCTGGACTCCACACTGCCATATAATCCACTTCAGTGTGCATTTTATACATCTGTGAAGAAGGGGCCTCATATAATCCAGTTCTAAGCAGATAATACAAGATTATAAATATAATATGTAATAATTACTGTGATATAATAATACAGAACAATATAATCTCTAAAATCAGGACAGTAAATAAAAAGCAACACTCCGTTAGCAACGTGTGGCCGGGCAAAGCTAGTTTATTTATAGAAAGACAGTTGCATCTGTTGAGTAGGAAATGTAGGTACCGCTTTATGCAGGGAGGCTAATTTAATTAATTTACAACACCATAAAACCTTCCAGCAGCATGCGGAAGAATGAGAAAGTACTACCATCAAGGACTCGGTGTCACAAGTGGACGGTGAAGCGGCAATTCATGCCCTCATGAAGCCAGAAGCTGGAAATGTTAAATTGCCTCCATGTCTGTCTATATATGTCGTATGTCTAATGGCATTGAATGTTTGCCATGTATACATGCATTGCGATCTGCGCTGAGTCCCCTTCAGAAGGGCGGAATATAAATATTGTAAATAATAATAATAAAATAATAATGGTAAAATGGGCCAGAATAGTTGAACACACTATCAGCATGAGTCAATGGGAGGAGTTATGGATAAATAAATTAAGGTATTCATATTCAGTGGAGATCAAGGAGAATTGGTATAAAATGTTCTTTCTACATGTGGTACTTGACTCCGGAGAAATTGGCATTATATAATAAAGGAAAAACGGATGAGAAGCGTTAGAAATGTGGAAAGAAGACTGGCACTTTCATCCACATGTGGTGGGAGTGCAAAAGGGTAAAAAAAATCTGGTACGAAGTGTATAAAAATATGATGAAAATTCTACAAAAACAATTTGAATTCAAACCTGAAATTTTCTTATTGGGAACTACACATCCACACAGATAAACTGATATTTTATTTTACGACTGCGGCTAGAATGATATTGGCACAGAGATGGAAACTTGAGGAAACTCCCAATACCGAACAATGGATATCTAAAATATTGGACATTATGAACATGGACATTCTAACACAAAAAATGGCCCAGGACAGAATATCAATTAATAGAACCGATTGGAAACCACGGATAGATTACTTACGAAAAGAAAAAATAAATCTATATATATAAAAGAGTGATGGCATCAGGGCAGCGGACAAAACAACAAAACTACAGGCCCCCCAACCTCGAAATTTGACAACACAACCCATCAACCAAAAGAAAAGAAAAATAAAGTCCTAATTAGAGGGAGAGCTATAATTGTTTTTATCCAATTGCTGCCAGTTTAGAGGGCTAATCTCTGCCCACTTGGTCTCCTAGCAACCAACTCAGCCAAGGGACAGCCAGGGTTCAGTTAGGGGACAGGCAGATTTAGGCCTCACTTAGGCCTCTTCCACAGATTATCTAATTTGCACTGGATTATATGGCAGTGTAGACTCAAGGCCCTTCCACACAGCTATATAACCCATTTAGAATCTTATATTATCTGCTTTGCACTGGATTATCTTGACTCCACACTGCCATATAATCCACTTCAGTGTGCATTTTATACAGCTGTGAAGAAGGGGCCTCATATAATCCAGTTCTAAGCAGATAATATAAGATTATCAATATACAGTAGAGTCTCACTTATCCAACATAAACAGGCCAGCAGAACATTGGATAAGTGAATATGTTGGATAATAAGGAGGGATTAAGGAAAAGCCTATTAAACATCAAATTAGGTTATGATTTTACAAATTAAGCACCAAAACATCATGTTAGACAACAAATTTGACAGAAAAAGTAGTTCCATGCACAGTAATACTATGTAGTTATTACTGTATTACAAATTTACCACCAAAATATCACAATGAATTTAAAACACTGACTACAAAACATTTACTACTAAAAGGCAGACTGGTTGGATAATCCAGAACATTGGATAAGCGAATGTTGGATAAATGAGATTCTACTGTAATATATACCACCACAGCAACGCGTGGCCGGGCACAGCTAGTACTGTAAATAATAATATTTCTACCCCGCTCATACTATAAATAATAACAAATATTTCTACCCTGCTCATACTGTAAGTAATAAATATTTCTACCCCGCTCATATTGTAAGTAATAATAATAAATATTTCTACCCCACTCATACTGTAAATAATAACAATATTTCTACCCCGCTCATATTATAAATAACAAATATTTCTACCCTGCTCATACTGTAAATAATAATAAATATTTCTACCCTGCTCATACTGTAAATAATAAATATTTCTACCTCGCTCATACAGTAAATATTTCTACCCCGCTCATACTGTAAATAATAATAAATATTTATACTCCGCTCATACTGTAAATAATAACAATATTTCTACCCCGCTCATACTGTAAATAATAATAATAATAAATATTTCTACCCCGCTCATACTGTAAATAATAATAATAATAAATATTTCTACCCTGCTCATACTGTAAATAATATTTCTACCCCACTCATACTGTAAATAATAATAATAATAATAATAATAAATATTTCTACCCTGCTCATACTGTAAATAATAATAATAAATATTTCTACCCCGCTCATACTGTAAATAATAATAATAATAATAATAATAATAATAATAATAAACATTTCTACCCTGCTCTTCTTACCTCAAAGGGGACTCAGAGCGGCTTACAGTTTGGCCGCTTCAGCGCCACATTGCAGATACACAGTGTATAAACATAATACAATACAAATCCAAAGCACATTTAACATAAAATATAAGAAAAAACCACACAATTTTAAAAATTTATTTATTTACAGCATTTATACTCCGCCCTTCTCACGCCGACATAGAACAAAGACAAACAAACATAGGCTCCGAGCGGGCCTCGAACTCATGACCTCCTGGTCAGAGTGATTCATTGCAGTGATTTATTGCAGCTGCTCTCCAGCCTGCGCCCCAGCCCGAGCCCAACACAACGATGTCCAGAAATAAGACATAAATAAATACTAAGCATTAAAAAATAAAAAAATTACAATTATTGTGGAGACTCGTCAATTAAATAGTATATTTCGCTAAGCTCAGTCATTAGTGATAAACATGAGCCGGCGAGAAAATTAAAATAAATAAAATCTGAAAACAAAACAAAAATCTCCACTAAAGCCAGTTGAGCGTCGGCAGAGTTGTCGTGGCTGGATCTACATGTACAAAGAATGCAGTTGAAACTGCATTGTATAATCAGTGTAGATCAGGTGTTTGGTACTTCAGCTCCCAGAATTCTTGATCATTGGACAAGCCTGCTAGGGCTATTGGAGGCCCAAAGATTGAAGAGGCCTAGTGTAGATCCATATAATACAGTTCAATGCAACTCAAACTGCATTATAGGGATCTACACTGAACATATAATGCAGTTCCAACAGCATCTTTGGCAGTTAGGATCCAAAATAACACTTGTTCCATACCTTGACTAAATCTTTGGGCCAACCCGTTCCCAAGACACTGCGGCTGCCGTATCCGAGGGTATTGCCCCCGTACTCGGCCACCTTCCGGCTGTTGGTGTTGGGACCTGCGTATATTACCAGCTTCAAAGACAAGAAAGAAACAGTTCAGTGGCAAGAAGACGAAAGACATCATCGTACGGTCTTAAGAAAAGATTTGAATAGGGGAATCGATCCACAAACAACTTGAGAAGACCAACAAATACAGAAAGCAAGAGACTGTGAAGACCCAAAGGAGACTGCTCTACCAAGGGACATCCATTTGGGGGGAAGCCTTAGCATTGAACGGTTGTGTTGTTAAACACAACCGTCTGCACAGGGTTCCATATTTGGCACTTTAACAACACAACCGTTCAATGCTAAGGCTTCCATACTTGACACTTTAACAACACAACCGTTCAATGCTAAGGCTTCCCCGTCTGCGCAGAGTTCCATTCTTCACACTTTAACAACACAACCGTCCAATGCTAAGGCTTCTCCGTCTGCGCAGGGTTCCATACTTGGCACTTTAACAACACAACCGTTCAATGCTAAGGCTTCCATACTTGGCACTTTAACAACACAACCATTCAATGCTAAGGCTTCCATACTTGGCACTTTAACAACACAACCGTCCAATGCTAAGGCTTCCATACTTGGCACTTTAACAACACAACCATTCAATGCTAAGGCTTCCATACTTGGCACTTTAACAACACAACCATTCAATGCTAAGGCTTCCATACTTGGCACTTTAACAACACAACCGTTCAATGCTAAGGCTTCCATACTTGGCACTTTAACAACACAACCATTCAATGCTAAGGCTTCCATACTTGGCACTTTAACAACACAACCGTCCAATGCTAAGGCTTCCATACTTGGCACTTTAACAACACAACCATTCAATGCTAAGGCTTCCATACTTGGCACTTTAACAACACAACCATTCAATGCTAAGGCTTCCATACTTGACACTTTAACAACACAACCATTCAATGCTAAGGCTTCTATACTTGGCACTTTAACAACACAACCGTTCAATGCTAAGGTTTCCATACTTGACACTTTAACAACACAACCATTCAATGCTAAGGCTTCCCTGTCTGCACAGGGTTGCCTACTTCGCTCTTTAACAACACAACCATCCAATGCTAAGGCTTCCCCGTCTGCGCAGGGTTCCATTCTTCGCACTTTAACAACATAACCGTTCAATGCTAAGGCTTCCATACTTGACACTTTAACAACACAACCGTTCAATGCTAAGGCCTCCATACTTGACACTTTAACAACACAACCGTTCAATGCTAAGGCTTCCCTACTTCGCACTTTAACAACACAACCGTCCAATGCTAAGGCTTCCATACTTGGCACTTTAACAACACAACCATCCAATGCTAAGGCTTCCCCGTCTGCGCAGGGTTCCATTCTTCGCACTTTAACAACATAACCGTTCATTGCTAAGGCTTCCATACTTGACACTTTAACAACACAACCGTTCAATGCTAAGGCCTCCATACTTGACACTTTAACAACACAACCATTCAATGCTAAGGCTTCCCCGTCTGCGCAGAGTTCCATACTTGGCACTTTAACAACACAACCATTCAATGCTAAGGCTTCCATACTTGGCACTTTAACAACACAACCATCCAATGCTAAGGCTTCCCCGTCTGCGCAGGGTTCCATTCTTCGCACTTTAACAACATAACCGTTCAATGCTAAGGCTTCCATACTTGACACTTTAACAACACAACCGTTCAATGCTAAGGCCTCCATACTTGACACTTTAACAACACAACCGTTCAATGCTAAGGCTTCCCTACTTCGCACTTTAACAACACAACCGTCCAATGCTAAGGCTTCCATACTTGGCACTTTAACAACACAACCATCCAATGCTAAGGCTTCCCCGTCTGCGCAGGGTTCCATTCTTCGCACTTTAACAACATAACCGTTCATTGCTAAGGCTTCCATACTTGACACTTTAACAACACAACCGTTCAATGCTAAGGCCTCCATACTTGACACTTTAACAACACAACCATTCAATGCTAAGGCTTCCCCGTCTGCGCAGAGTTCCATACTTGGCACTTTAACAACACAACCATTCAATGCTAAGGCTTCCATACTTGGCACTTTAACAACACAACCGTTGAATGCTAAGGCCCCCATACTTGACACTTTAACAACACAACCATTCAATGCTAAGGCCTCCATACTTGACACTTTAACAACACAACCATTCAATGCTAAGGTCTCCATACTTGACACTTTAACAACACAACCATTCAATGCTAAGGCTTCCATACTTGACACTTTAACAACACAACCGTTCAATGCTAAGGCTTCCATACTTGACACTTTAACAACACAACCGTTCAATGCTAAGGCTTCCCCGTCTGCGCAGAGTTCCATACTTGGCACTTTAACAACACAACCATTCAATGCTAAGGCTTCCATACTTGGCACTTTAACAACACAACCATTCAATGCTAAAGCTTCCATACTTGGCACTTTAACAACACAACCGTTGAATGCTAAGGCTTCCATACTTGACACTTTAACAACACAACTGTTCTGTGAGACTACCTGCTGGGCCGGGCCCTCGCTCACCTTGTCGTAATCGTACTGCGAGGAACATCGGTTGTCAAACCGCAGGTACAAGCAACGGGCCCCTGGGATGTGGACAGTTTCCTTGAATTTGTAGTTGTCCCTCACAGGATGCACCGTCTCCACCGTTTTCCCAGCGGCCCAAGGAGCCGGGATCTTCAAGCCAGTCAGGAAGCCTGGCTCTTCTTTCTCTTCCAGCATCCTGCCACAGAAGGATCAGGGGAAGCAACATTAGGGAAAGAATCACTTCGCATAATGGACGACTTCACAGTATTTTACAAGAGGGTTTTGAAGAAAAACAATGTGTTTACATTATGTTGTCAAAGGTTTTCATGACCGGGATCACAGGGTTGTTGTATGTTTTCCGGGCTGTATGGCCATGTTCCAGAAGTATTCTCTCCTGACGTTTCGCCCACAACCTCTGAGGATGCCTGCCATAGTTGTGGGCGAAACGTCAGGAGAGAATACTTCTGGAACATAGCCATACAGCCCGGAAAACATACAACAACACTGTGTTTACATTAATCAGAGACAATGGCTCTTTCAAGTTAAGGAAATGTTTACAATGTTAAGAAGGAAGTCAACACAAGGCTAATACCAATAAGGAAGAGTCAACATCTGCTCGGAAACTGAGATGGAATCAACATGTTCCAGGATGTCAGTAATGTACAACTTTGGGACAACATCAGCGAAATATTGCTGTATGAGGGACCTTATTACATTTCAAAAAGTGTGAAAGACAGAGAGCTGTTCACCTTACCATTGTTCATAGGGGGAAAATATATATTTTGGTGTTTTGAGGTTTTGGAACTGTGCGTTGGCAGGTGCTTTTCCAAGAAGAGAGAAAGAATATGGTAATATTTGGATGAATGCATGTACAGTTGACAGAAAAAGTAGTTCAATACACAGTAATGTTATGTTGTAATTGCTGTATTTATGAATTTAGCACCAAAATATCACAATACATTGAAAACATTGAGCAAAAAAATGGCTTGGATTATCCAGAAGCTTGGATAAGCGAGGCTTGGATAAGTGAGACTCTACTGTATATGTGTGTGAATAGTGAGTAAATATGTAACCCTCCTTTGTTTGTTTGTTAACCAATGTAATAGGTTGTTGTGAATCCAATAAAATTATATAGAATCTGTATGTCTATGTGTCTAATGCTGTTCTTTGTGTAAAAAAAAATTGCTCTGTAAAGGTTCTGATATATTTCACACTGAAATTGCACTAAAAAGAACCTGTGCTTTAAAGGGGCCCATGGTGGCACAGTGTTAAAGCACGGAGCTGCTGAACTTGCGGACCGAAAGGTCCCAGGTTCAAATCCCAGGAGCGGAATGAGCGCCCGCTGTTAGCCCCAGCTCCTGCCAATGTAGTAGTTCGAAAACATGCAAATGTGAGTAGATCAATAGGTACTGCTCTGACAGGAAGATAACGGTGCTCCATGCAGTCATGCCGGCCACATGACTTTGGAAAAATTCTATTATTAGTATTATAATTTATTATTATGTGTATTTATACCCTGCTTTATTTCTCCCGAAGGAGACTCAAAGCAGCTATGTATCTATTATTGATATTTTTATTTTTATTATTATTATTATTATTATTATGTGTATTTATACTCTGCTTTATCTCTCCCAGAGGAGAATCAAAGCAGCTATGTATCTATTAATAATATTGTAATTTATTATTATTGTTATTATTATTATGTGTATTTATGCCCTGCTTTAGCTCTCCCAAAGGAGACTCAAAGCAGCTATTTATCTATTATTATTATTATTATTATTAGTAGTAGTAGTAGTAGTAGTATTTATACCCGGCTTTATCTCTCCAAAAGGAGATTCAAAGTGTTTGTGTATCTATTATTAATATTATTATTAATAGTATTATGTGCATATATACTCTCCTTTATCTCTCCTGAAGGAGACTCAAAGCGGCTATGTATTATTATTATTATTATTATTATTATTATTATTATTATTATTATTATTATTGTTGTTGTTGTTATTGTTATGTGTATTTATACCCTGCTTTATTGCTCTCAAAGGAATCTCAAAGTGTTTGTGTATCTGTTATTATTATTATTATTATTATTATTATTATTATGTGTATATATACTCTGCTTTATCTAGAATCATAGAATCATAGAATAGTAGAGTTGGAAGAGACCTCAAGGGCCATCTAGTCCAACCCCCCGCTAAGAAGCAGGAAATCGCATTCAAAGCACCCCCGACAGATGGCCATCCAGCCTCTGCTTAAAAGCCTCCAAAGAAGGAGCCTCCACCACGGCCCGGGGGAGAGAGTTCCACTGCCGAACAGCCCTCACTGTGAGGAAGTTCTTCCTGATGTTCAGGTGGAATCTCCTTTCCTGTAGTTTGAAGCCATTGTTCCGTGTCCTAGTCTGCAGGGCAGCAGAAAATAAGCTCTCAAAGGAGACTCAAAGTAGCTATGTATGTATGTATGTATGTATGTATGTATTATTATTATTATTATTATTATTATTTGTATTTATACCCTGCTTTATCTCCATGCATGCCAATGGCCACATGACCTTGGAGGTGTCTACGGACAACGCTGGCTCTTCGGCTTAGAAATGGAGATGAGCACCAACCCACAGAGTCGGACATGACTGGACTTAATGTCAGGGGAAACCTTTACCTTTACCTGTTATGCTTTAAAGTTATTATTTATAACACAAAGTGGGGCACAAAATGTCCTCTAGCGGGTGGGCAGGGGCCTTTTTGGATATGCTAGTCATGGGCAACAAATGAGCACAGACAGAAAGGCTAGGCTCCCAAATGTAGGAAAGTATCGAATGCTGGGTGTCAAAGGTTAGCCGGACAATAATAGATCCCTCACCTCTCGTCTGGAAACAGCTTGCTCCTCTGCTCACAGGTCCCGCTTGGAGAAGCACCCGCCTCCGAGAAAAGCGGGGACTGGGTTTTCAGCAGCAAGGCGGTCTGCAACACAATAGGAAAGGAGTTGTCTTAGTAACAACACTGTGTGCAAATGCAGCTGCAGAATTTGGGAGAAAAATGACCAGGCACTTGCAGACACCTCCTTCCTGGTCCTGATGCCTTGCTAATGCTTTCTGTGTTGGAAATAGCAACCTTCCAAGCCTTTGTTAATGTATATATTTGCTAAACAGTATAGACATGCGATTGTGCTCAGCATGTTCAGGCTCAAGACTCATGTCGTAAATAAATAAATACTATTGATTGGAAGATGACCATTGCTGCTCTCCATGAAGGTCAATATGGCACAGATCATCTTAACTGGGGCCACGCAGGCAGCCAAAAGAAGAAAAAGTGGGAGGAGGAGGAGACGGGAGGGAAAGAGATGCCATACCTGGCTTGTGTAGAGGACTAGCTGCACCAACTGAGGCATCAGCGCATCCGCCATGGTCAAGGTCTGGAGGTTGGGGTGCATCAGAGAAGTCAGCAAGACAGGAAGCAAGTGGCCCAGCATGGTGGCTTTGGTCACCTGCTCCAGGCCTTTTAACCTGCAACAAAAAAGCAACCCCCATATCAGAATTCATGTCCCGGTAGTACTAATTTCTATGCATGGTTATGAAAGCTGATGGGAAGGAAAAGTACCTCCTCTGAAACATGGTCTGTGCGTACCATGGCTTGCCAAACATAAATAAAGCTAGCTAAACGCACAGATGTCTATTATACACAGTATGGTATATAATATAATACAAAGTAAGTAATGTTGTTATACACTTCTATTGTAATGTAATCCCTTGTATATTGCGATTGTAACATCAACTTATATATAAAATACTACTGTTTTAAACCATCTCGGGTCTGGATTGGGTTAAAATTAACCCGGTAATTGACCGTAACCCCGTTCCTGTCATTTCTCCAAATAATAATCCTGAACAATACAAATAAAGTATAAAACAGTATAGGTAACCTGTATATATAGTGTCGAGGTGGGTTTATTCAACCCTCAGTCTGTATATCTATATACAGTAGAGTCTCACTTATCCAAGCTAAACGGGCCAGCAGAAGCTTGGATAAGCGAATATCTTGGATAATAAGGAGGGATTAAGGAAAAGCCTATTAAACATCAAATTAAGTTATGATTTTACAAATTAAGCACCAAAACATCATGTTATACAACAAATTTGACAGAAAAAGTAGTTCAATAGGCAGTAATATTATGTTGTAATTACTGTATTTATGAATTTAGCACCAAAATATCACGATATATTGAAAACATTGACTACAAAAATGGCTTGGATTATCCAGATGCTTGGATAAGCGAGGCTTGGATTAGTGAGACTCTACTGTATATAAAAGGGTAATGGAATCATGGCACCGGACAAAACAACTAAACTAAACGCCCCACAACCTCGAAAATTGACAGCACAACCTCTCATCCACGCCTCTACCTTCATACAACAAAAAGAAAAGAAAAATAAAGTCCTAGCCACAGCAACGCGTGGCCGGGCACAGCTAGTCTATATATATAAAAGGAGAATGGCATCGCTCCACCGGGCAAAACAACAAAACTAAAGGCCCCCCAACCTAGAAATTGACAACACAACCCCTCATCCACATCTCTACGTTCCTGCAAACAAACTACACATCCCTAACCTCCATGGAGCCAAAAAACCTCCAAAAACCAGAATGCACCCCTTTGTGATCCACCTTGATTGACAGTAAACAGCCTTGCAGTTTCAAAGCCAGGCTGCCTCCTAGGCCACACCAAAAAAACCAAAAAACAAAAACACCACTTCAGTGTGCTTGGAAGCCTGGGTGCTTTCTACTTTGTGGAATTGTTGGTTGGGAGGTGGAATAGTAATGAATAGTCTGAGTGTAGCAAGTATGAATGTTGCAATTAGTTACCTTGATTAGCATTGAATGGCCTTGCAGGTTCAAGACCTGGGTGTTTCCTGGTTGAGGGAATCCTTTTTTGGGAGTTGTTATCTGGGTGTGATTGTTTCCTGTCTGGAATTGCCCTGTCTTCTGAGTGTTGTTGCTATTGTTCTGTTTTCTTATTTGACCAGAGTTAATTATTACATATGAGATAGAGTAATGTTATGTATTAATAAATATTAGATAAGTGAAGCTTGGATAAGTGAGACTGTATTGTATTGTCTGTTTGGAGGGCAAGTGGTAATGTTGGCATTGGTGAGCTTGATTAGCACTGAATGGCCTTGCAGGTTCAGTGCCTGGCTGCTTCTTGCCTGTGAAGCTGTTTCTTGTTATTGTTGTTTTGGTTTTTATTATGATTGAGGGGTAAATGGAGGGGAAGAGAAGGAGAAAGTGAAAGTAATTGAGGGAGAATTCCAGTTTTTGGGTTTTTTTAGGCCCCATGGAGGTTGGGGATGTCTAGTTTTGTTGTATGAACCTAGAGACGTGGATGATGGGTTCTGTTGTCAAATTTTGAAGTTGGGGGGCCTTTAGTTTTGTTGTTTTGCCCAGTGGAGCGATGCCATTGTCCTTTTATATACAGTAGAGTCTCACTTATCCAACATTCGCTTATCCAACGTTCTGGATTATCCAACGCATTTTTGGAGTCAATGTGTTCAATACATTGTGATATTTTGGTGCTAAATTCGTAAATACAGTAATTACTACGTAGCATTACTGCATATTGAACTACTTTTTCTGTCAAATTTGTTGTATAACATGATGTTTTGGTGCTTAATTTGTAAAATCATAACCTAATTTGATGTTTAATAGGCTTCTCCTTAATCTCTCCTTATTATCCAACATATTTGCTTATCCAACGTTCTGCCGGCCCGTTTATGTTGGATAAGCGAGACTCTACTGTTTATAGATAGATACGAGGAATTTATACTGCATTTTATTTTACTCTGGATGATTTCACCTTGAACAATATTACTACAGATCTTGAGAATATTATCAAGACAACGACTGGACTGTTTCGATTTAGAATTCCAGACATGAATCAATCAGGGACAGCTAATACCTCCCAACAAAGGATTCCCCCAGGCACTAAACAGCCAGAACTTGAAACTGAAAGGCCATTCAATGCTAATTCAATGCTAATCAAGGTGGCCAATTGAAGCATTCACGCCTGCCTCAAACAGACAAGAGTCCTTTCTCTCACCCTGGACATCATTCCACATATATATAAACCTCAGTTGCTTAGTTTCCAACAGACCTCACAACCCCAGAGGATGCCTGCCATAGATGTGGGCAAAACGTCAGGAGAGAATGCTTCGGGAACATGGCCAAAGAGACAAGAAAACTCACAGCAACCCAGTGATTCCGGCCATGAAAATCTTCGACAAGACAGTTTCCAAAGGGAATATGACAAGAGGAAGACAGCATTGCAGAGCGATAGAACCAACTAAGGAAATGGACGTACCTCTGCTCCCGGTCTGGGACCTCGCTGTGGATCAGCGCCGTGGTGACTTGCTGCAGCATATCGAGGACCTCGTCGCACCCGGTCAAGATCTGCGTCGCCAGGGCCAAGATGCTAGCCTTGAGCTCCTAAGCGCAAATGAAAATGCAATAAGAAACAGGACGACACTTGGGTTCGTGCAGCCACTTCTTGCAACCCGCCAGTCGGGCAAATCACGAAACACACGGACAAACATAACAAACCTAACAAACCATGGGCTTCTGAAGTGAATGGTGATGGCCATGACAATGAAGCCTGACACCGGCTGCTCCACATTTGAAGGTCAGGCAGCAGAAGGAAATAGTGCAGTACTGAAAATGCTCTGTATTATCTACTTTTCTTAGGGCATGGGCAAGCTTTGGACTTCAACTTCCACTAACTGTTTTATTTCTACTGATTTTATCCTTGTATCAAATGCCTCTGTTTTGACTCCAAAGTATTCTGAGATAAGCAAAACAAGCATGGATCTCCATCAGAAAATGGGGACAAAAAAGAGCAACAAAACAGAACTGGTGTGATACTCTGGCCAGGCTGGCTTTTAAATTGTTCTAATTCTGCTGTAAACTCTTAATTTGAACTTCTTGTTATACAATAAAGTTTTTTTATTATTATTACGAGGGTGGGTCAAACAGTTTTGCCTCCTGGGTCATAAAAACGTTATGAATGAACCTATAACAGAAGAAATGGCTCAAGATCACAACCTGAAGTGTCCTCTACGCAAAACATAGTCACCATCAATTTGTACATGACGGTGCCACCATTTAACTCAGGCATCAAAACTATTTTGGAAAAAAAAATCAGGGTTTTGCTTTGCGACTCAAGGTTTTCAAACAGTTTTAATGTCATTCAAGTCATTCAATGTCTTCTTTGGGAGAGATAAAGCAGGGTATAAATACACATAATAATAATAATAACAACAACAACAGATACACAAACACTTTGAGTCTCCTTTGGGAGAGATAAAGCAGGGTATAAATACAAATAATAATAATAATAATAATAGATACATAGCTGCTTTGAGTCTCCTTTGGGTGAGATAAAGCAGAGTATAAATACACATAATAATACTACTACTACTAATAATAATAGATACACAGCTGCTTTGAGTCTCCTTTGGGAGAGATAAAGCAAGGTATGAATACACATAATAATAATAATTTATTATAATATTAATAATAGATACACAAACACATTGAGTCTCCTTTGGGAGAGCTAAAGTAGGGTATAAATACATATAATAATAATAAATTATAATATTAATAATAGAATTTTTCCAAAATCGTTTTGATGCCTGGGTTTAAACCATGGTGCAAATATGTACAAATTGATGGTGACTATGTTGAACGGTAGTTATATGTTCGTTTATGATGTTTTAATGACCCAGGAGGGAAAACTTTTTGACCCATCCTTGTATTATAACATTCGGGACTTTCTAGTGTTTTCATCAGCCTGGATGCATGCAAGATGCCTTTGACAACACACTGCTTGAGATTTATCTACTCATGGAAATGGCCATTCTCTTTTCGTAGCTGCAGTGGTTTTTAAAGCCAAGCAGGGAAGATCGCACCCACTTTTTCCCCATTTGGGGAACTCCAGTTAGTCAAGAGCGTAGCCAGACAAGGAGCCCAACAGTCCTAGAAGGGAGGAGGAGAGGGTGGAAGCAGCTGCAGAGAGAAACTGAGGAAAAAAACAACAACAAAACCAAAGGTGTTGGCAGAGATGAGAGACAGCATGGAGACACTGAGCATCATACATTCAACGACGCACCTGAAGTCTATAAATATGCCAACAAAGAGCAGCACTGAAAAAATAAGCATTTTGCCGTATTCTATTCATCACTAATTGACGGAGGGGAGTGTTCACTCATGTTCTCCAAATTCTTCCAAAACCAGAGTGGTGCAACTAGTACGAGGGTAGATCAAAAAGTAATGCCTCCATCGCTCCAACTTTTATTTCTTTCATAGCTACTGGACTATCTATGCATGAGATGATAGAGATAACCTTACTCTACTTTTTGTAGATGACAGTTCAGACTATGATCTGGAGAAACTTCTGTTCTTAGCTGTGCCCGGCCACGTGTTGCTGTGGCGTCATCCTAAGTGGGGGTTTTTTTTGTGGAGGCAAGTATGAATGTTGTAATTAGTCACCTTTATTAAAATTGAATGGGCTTGCAGCTTCAAAGTGTGGTTGTTTCCTGCCTGGGGGAATCCTTTGTTGGGAGGTGTTAGCCGACTCTGGTTGTTTCCTGTCTGGAATACCTTTATTTTCAGAGTGTTGTTCTTTACTGTCTATATTGTAGAGTATTTTAAATGGTTCCCATGAACCCAATAATAATGCAGTAGAGTCTCACTTATCCAACCTAAACGGGCCAGCAGAATGTTGGATAAGCGAATATGTTGGATAATAAGGAGGTATTAAGGAAAAGCTTATTAAACATCAAATTAGGTTATGATTTTACAAATTAAGCACCAAAACATCATGTTAGACAACAAATTTGGCAGAAAAAGTAGTTCAATACGCAGTAATGTTATGTTGTAATTACTGTATTTACGAATTTAGCACCAAAATATCACGATATATTGAAAACATTGACTACAAAAATGGCTTGGATAATCCAGAGGCTTGGATAAGCGAGTGTTGGATAAGTGAGACTCTACTGTAACAACAATAATAGAGCAAAATAATAAATGTAATAATAATAATTAATAGAGTAAAATAATAAATGTAGCAATACCAATAATAATAGAGAAAAACAACAAATATACCATATATACTTGAGTGTAAGCCGACCTGAATATAAGCCCACCAGGCTCTACTGTACATATATATAAATTCATATATTTTTATATATTTATGACCCAAGGAGGCAAAACTTTTTGACCCACCCGCGTATAATGAAAAGCAGATAGATTTCCTCTTTTTGAAAGACTCAATGACTCAGTTAAAGTGACAGTTCTGGGCTACAAGGATGGTCACCTTGGACAGCAACTATGTCTAAAACGGTTCATTAAAATGAACTGACGGAGTGAACGAAGTGCTTATAGGATCCAGGTGTTTACAGTCTTGTAACATGGAAGATACAGTGATAGCAAAACCAAGCTGTTTCCGTTGCATTTCATGAACAGCACCCCGAAGAAAGCTTGCAAAGCACAAAGGGTCCTAAGCTACCAGAGGAGGACACCCCACCCTGAAGGGAGTGGCCGATTCCCAAACTACACAGAAACAATGAAAAGCGACAAGACGGGATGGAGAGGCTATACCCATCGACGGAACTGCGGAGGAACGGGAGCCGGAAGAGAGCAAGAGGCAGTGGAAATTCAATCTCGGTGTTTACCTGTACCTTCAATGTCTCTCCCTGCAAGGAGCTGTCACTGTCATCGTTTTCGTCAGGCTTAATCAAAATGGTATTACTCAGAAGATGGTTCTGTACCGCCATCAAGTACCGCAGGCAGGAGGAGGCAGCCTTCAAGACAAACAAGCAGCATTGGCATGATCTTCTCCGCGTGGCAAGGACAACATCAGTGCAGAGAAAGCCATGTGCCCGCCAACTTTGAGAAGAGAACCAACAGGGATGGGGGAAAACACTACATATTCTCCTCCTGGACTGAGACAGGATGGAAGCGAAGACAAGCTAAGATGGTGAACGTTGCTAGAGGTTGGGCGGACTCTGTCTTTACCTGCTGGTTCACAAATGGGCAAAGCACAACCCGGAGAAGAGTCTCGCTAGGTCAGTGGTTCTCAACTTCTGGGTCCCCAGATGTTTCCGTCTACACCTCCTAGAAATCTCAGCTACTTTACCAGCTGTTAGGATTTCTGGGAGTTGAAGGCCAAAACATCTAGGGACCCATAGGTTGAGAACCACTGAGCTAGGTAGTGGTTCCCAACCTGTGGTCTGTGGACCATCAGTGGTCCACAAGAACTAAAATATGGTCCGCAACCTCACCGTTACTACTATGGATAATAACACAGCACAACCAGAATTATTTTTTTCTTAGTATCTTTATTTTTAGGCCTGTTCCTGAGGTTATTTGGGGTGCTGGTTCAAAAAATTGCATTGGATAGACCACATCAGCTCAAGACTATTAAATATGGTGTTCTGTGGGCGAGCAAATGGAGACTACTGGGTGGCATATGTTCTGTATCAGAAACTAGAGCTGATGTGGTCTATCCAATGCAATTTTCAGAATTAGCACCCCAAATAACCAAACATAACACAAGGTTGACCAAAACTAGAGCTGATGTAGTCTATCCGATGCAATTTTCTCAATCAGCACCCCAAATAACCAAACAGAACCTAAAGTTGACCTAAACTAGAGCTGATGTAGTCTATCCAATGCAATTTTCTGAATCAGCGCCCCAAATAACCAAACCAAATCTAAAGTTGACCAAAAACTGATTCGTAACCCTTTTGATACTAATGTTGGAGAGTGGTCCCTGGTCAGAAAAAGGTTGGAAGCCACTGTGCTAGGGGAATGGAAATGAGATCTCCTATTCAATGCCATTTAAACCAGTACTGTGTGTCTGATGTGATCTGGGGAAGCATAATGGGACTAAAGGAGAAATCTCCCTTTCATTTCAAAATAAAGCCAAACCGGTTTGATCTAGGCTGTTTGCCAACTGACAGCCTAATCTACCTCTGGAGGCTGCTGCAAAGAGAAAAGGGTGGGATATAATAATTATAATATAATATAATATAATATATTATAATACTATTATAATATTGTAACATATTATAATATAATAATTATAATACTTTCTTTTTAATTTTTTTGCACTGGTGGCGCAGCGGATTAAATTGCTGAGCTGCTGAACTTGCTGACCAAAAGGTTAGCGGTTCAAATCCAGGGAGCGGGATGAGCTCCTGCTGTTAGCCCCAGCTTCTGCCAACCTAGCAGTTTGAAAACATGCCAATGTGAGTAGATCAATAGGTACCACTCCGGTGGGAAGGTAACGATGCTCCATGCAGTCATGCCAATGGCCACATGACCTTGGAGGTGTCTATGGACAACGCCGGCTCTTCAGCTTAGAAATGGAGATGAGAACCAACCTCCAGAGTCGGACACAACTAGACTTAATGTCAGGAGAAAACTTTTAGCTAACCTACTTTATTTTTTATCTCCCCGAGGGGACTCAGGGGGGTTTCCAACAAAAGTAACAAAATGGTAAACACCCAATGCCGAAAACAGACAACTATAAATCAAAACCGTGGATAAAACCATCTCAAAAGAAACTTTTGAAACAAAATAAAAAATAATACATAATTGAACTTAAATAATCAGGAGAGAATGCTTCTAGGACATGGCCATACAGCCTGGAAAACTCACAACAACCCAGAAGAAGAAGAATTAAAATAAAATAAAAACTCCCACTAAAACCCAGGAGGTTTGAAGCAGCTCCTTGGGAGAAGGGCTTGGTGAAAATACAGCGGGGGATAGATATTATAAAAGAAAAATGGTTCCGTTCACGTCCCATTTTGAGTTCCCACTGTTCTACAGAGGCAGCTTTATGACTGCAAGGTGAAATAAAATCAAACTAATGTGAAAATATCTGCCTCGGATAACCAGTGGCTCCATGGAGAATAGAAACACTGATGTTTCACCATTAATACGCTGCAAAAAAGGAGTTGCTTGGGCCGCAATGACCCCACCCAGCCCTACCTGAAGCCTTGCAGAGATGGCCACTCCACCCCTCACATGACACCTCCCCCCCAAAGAAGAGAAAGAGCCCAGGGCTGGGCGGCATTACTCACAGGCACAGTGGAGAGGAGCCTCTGAAATTCATCTCTGGATACCGTTTGGCACTTGGTGATTAAGATACAAGACTCGCGAACGACAATCTTGAGAATGTAGTGCAAAAGTTCATCGTTTAATCTTGAAAATGCAGGAAAGATAGGGGGAAATAAATGGCGAGGGCTTCCCAAGGCATGCCAAGAACACACACGTGCAAACTGCATGCAATATTCCGCTCATCCATCTCTTTACCTGTAATGCTCATCGTCTTCGCCGCCAAATCGGTTGTTCTGAAGCTGCTCCGCCAGGTTAGTCATGATCACGTCCCGGAGCTGGGCCAGCCCACTGTTCCTCTCTCCTAGAAAAGGATCGTGCAAAGGAGAAGTTGCTGAGAGGATGGGACACTCGGTGTCTGTTGGTTTTATCTCATCGATAGCTTTGTGGATCACAAACTTTTCCACCTCTCTGAAAATGCTTACCTTCCGTCAAGACCAGTTTCAGCAAGTTATTGATTTCTACTTCACCGGGATACAGGATATTCAGTCCAGAACTAAAAAGGAGAACAAAAAAAATCTCAAGTAGAATCAAGAAGAGTCTATAATAATATTATATACAAACATAATAACAATAATACATACATACATAGCCGCTTTGAGTCTCCTTCGGGAGAGATAAAGCAGGGTATAAATACACATCATCATAATAATAATAATAATAATAATAATAATACATAGCCGCTTTGAGTCTCCTTTGGGAGAGATAAAGCGGGGTATAAATACACACAATAATATTAATAATAATAATAATAATAATAATACAGTAGAGTCTCACTTATCCAACGTAAATGGGCCGGCAGAACGTAATACAATATAACACTAATAATAATACCATATAATAATATTGATTATATATTCTACATTACATATAATATTACTAATAATATTACAGTATAGTGGTATAGTTCAATATAGTAATATATAATGCTAATATTGTGCTATGCTAATAATATAATATACAGTAGAGTCTCACTTATCCAACATAAACGGGCCGGCAGAACGTTGGATAAGCGAATATGTTGGATAATAAGGAGAGATTAAGGAAAAGCCTAATAAACATCAAATTAGGTTATGATTTTACAAATTAAGCACCAAAACATCATGTTATACAACAAATTGGACAGAAAAAGTAGTTCAATACGCAGTAATGCTATGTAGTAATTACTGTATTTATGAATTTAGCACCAAAATATCATGATGTATTGAATACATTGACTACAAAAATGCGTTGGATAATCCAGAACGTTGGATAAGCGAGTGTTGGATAAGTGAGACTCTACTGTGTGTGTGTGTGTGTGTGTATATATATATATATATATATTCTTTGTTTTTGTTCTTGTGTTTTCGCACTTATCCCCGTTTTTAAATGTGCACTGTATTTGAAAATTATAAATAAAAATTTAAAAAAAAGATATGTGCAGCGTGCTTAGGAATTTGTTCATAGTTTTTTTTAACTATAGTCGGCCCTCCAATGGTTAGAGTTATTATTATTATTATTTGTGCCCGGGTTATTTGAAAAAGGTATGGTTTGTTTTGAGGTGTCAGGTAATATCATTTTGTTAATTAGTAACACTATTTAGGAAACAGCCAGTCTTTAATTTCGTTTTTTGTGAATGCTCCCATTAGAAAATACGTAATGATATGTATTCATAATATTATATTGCAATATGATACAATACTATTACAATATAGTAATATTAATTATTACTATTACATGTAATATGTAATTATTACTATTACATGTAATATTACTATTAGTATTACAATATATTGATATAGTACAATATAGTAATTTATTGCCAGTATTGTACTAATAATATAATATTGTATGTAAAGTTAATTTGTAAGCCGCTCTGAGTCCCCTTCGGGGTGAGAAGGGCGGCATATAAATGCAGCAAATAAATAAATACATTTAGACTCATATCATCCATTTCAAAGCAGATATATGGTTATGTTGTTTTTTGATGACAACTCTGTACCGTATATAATAAATGTTCTCTTTTCTTTGTCCAACAATAAATGTGAATTCTTCTTCATGGAAAAATAAGACATCCCCTGAAAATAAGACCTAGCACATGTTTGGGAGCAAAAATTAATATAAGACACTGTCTTATTTTAGGGGAAACAGGGTACATACATAGCCGCTTTGAGTCTCCTTTGGGAGAGATAAAGCGGGGTATAAATACAAATAATAATAATAATAAGCATAATAATAAATACATACATACATAGCCGCTTTGAGTCTCCTTTGGGAGAGAAAGTGGGGTATAAATACCAATAATAATAATAATAATAATAATAATAATACATAGCCGCTTTGAGTCTCCTTCGGGAGAGATAAAGCAAGGTACACATAATAATAATAATAATAATAATAATAATAATAATAATAATAATAATAATACATAGCTGCTTTGAGTCTCCTTTGGGAAAGATAAAGCGGGGTATAAATACACATAACAATAATAATAATCAATACATACATAGTCATTTTTAGTCTCCTTCGGGAGACATAAAGCAGGGTATAAATACATATAATAATAATAATAAAATAATATAATATAATATAAAATAATAATAATAATAATAATAATAATAATAATAATAATAATAATATACATAGCTGCTTTGAGTCTCCATTGGGAGAGATAAAGCCGGGTATAAATACACATAATAATATTATTATAAATACATGCATACATAGCCGCTTTGAGTCTCCTTCAGGAGAGATAAAGTAGGGTATAAATACACATAATAACAATAATAAATAAATGCTTGGGAAGTGTTTGACTTGTGATTTTGTGATATGAAATCCAGCATGTCTATCTTGTTTGCTGTGTCATACAATAAAATAATAATAATAATTGAAGATGCATAGCCAGGCTTTGAAGCTGCAAGGCTATTCAATGCTAATCAAGCTGGCCAATGGTAACATTCACACTTGCCTCCAACAGACAAGAGATCGCTTTCTTAGCCTGGACATCATTCCACAGATATATAAACCCCACTTGCCTAGTTTCCAACAGACCTCACAACCTCTGAGGAGGCCTGCCATAGATGTGGGCAAAACGTCAGGAGGGAATGCTTCTGGAACATGGCCAGACAGCCCGGAAAACTCACAGCAACCCAATAAATTATAATATTAGTAATAGATACATAGCTGCTTTGTGTCTCCCTTGGGAGAGATAAAGCAAGGTATAAATATTATTATTATTAATTATTATTATTAATAATAATAAGTGTTCAACTTTGTGATTATGTAATAGGAAATCCAGCATATATATCTCATTTGCTGTGTCATACTATGTCTTTGTGTCAATAATAATAGCAACAACAACGCACCTGATAGCCAGACAGACTTCCTTCTGGATTTCGGGGCTGATCTGGTCCATGGGGGCCATCAAAAGCTGCCACAGCAAGAGGCCTGAGCGTCTCACAATATCCCGATTCTTCTCGGTTTGCGGGCTGAAGAAGAATTTGAAAACCACCTGCAAGGACAACCGTTGGGGTGGGTGGGAGGAGAGAGAAACGCTGAAAGATCTCTTTGAAAGAAGCCTCCCACAATGATTCATATCCTCAGCCTTGAGACAGTCTGGGGGATTCGAGCAGCTCAAGGTGGGAAGCAATGAAGGGAGACGGCACCAAGAGAAGGAGTCCAACAGAAACATTTTTCTGCTTTTCCTTCCTTCACCCTCAAATAACCCAGGCAATGCTGGGGACTCAAGCTAGTTAGCAATAATAATAATAATAATAATAGTTATTTTTGAGTTGTACAGTTGCAAGAGACCCCAAGGGCCGGCAATGCTGGGGACCCAAGCTAGTTAGCAATAATAATAATAATAATAATAATAATAATAATAATAATAATTATTATTATTATTAATGAGTTGTACAATTGCAAGAGACCCCAAGGGCCAGCAAGGCCGGGTACCCAAGCTAGTTAGCAATAATAATAATAATAATAATAATAATAATAATAATAATAATAGTTATTTTTGAGTTGTACAGTTGCAAGAGACCCCAAGGGTCGGCAATGCTGGGGACCCAAGCTAGTTAGCAATAATAATAATAATAATAATAATAATTATTATTATTATTATTATTATTATTATTATTATTATTGAGTTGTACAGTTGCAAGAGACCCCAAGGGCCGGCAATGCCGGGGACCCAAGCTAGTTAGCAATACAGTAGAGTCTCACTTATCCAAGCTAAATGGGCCGGCAGAAGCTTGGATAAGCGAATATCTTGGATAATAAGGAGGGATTAAGGAAAGCCTATTAAACATCAAATTAGGTTATGATTTTACAAATTAAGCACCAACACATCATGTTATACAACAAATTTGACAGAAAAAGTAGTTCAATACGCAGTAATGTTATGTTGTAAATACTGTATTTATGAATTTAGCACCAAAATATCACAATATATTGAAAACATTGACTACAAAAATGGCTTGGATAATCCAGAAGCTTGGATAAGCGAGGCTTGAATAAGTGAGACTCTACTGTAATAATAATAATAATAATAATAGTTATTATTGAGTTGTACAGTTGCAAGAGACCCCAAGGGCCATCCAGTCCAATCCCATTCTGCCATGAAGAAAAATATAATCCAAGCCCTCCCGACAGATGGCCATCCAGCCAAGCTAGTTAGCAATAATAATAATAATAATAATAATTACATCACACAGTCCTAGACACTTGGGAAGTGTTGGACTTGTGATTTTGTGATACGAAATCCAGCATATCTATCTTGTTTGCTGTGTCATACAATAAAATAATAATTAGCTAGTTAGCAACAACAACAACAACAATAGTTATTATTGAGTTGTACAGTTGCAAGAGACCCCAAGGGCCATCCAGTCCAATCCCATTCTGCCATGCAGAAAAATACAATCCAAGCCCTCCCGACAGATGGCCATCCAGCCTCTGCTTAAAAACGTCCACAGAAGGAGACTCCACCATGGCCCGAGGCAGTGAGTCTCACTGCCAAACAGCTTTTACCATCAGGTTTTCCATCTGAAATGGAATGGGACCTCTCCAACCGAACCTTTCCCCCTTGTACCCACCTGGAAGACCACCAGGATGCAATGGATAATGCAGGTGTCTCCGTTGACCATGGCTTTCTCCATAATGTCGCAGATGCTGCTGAGGTGGTGGGCCTCAATGGGGTGCTGCTTGCCCAGGAAATTGGTGAGGGGAAGGTTGTTGCTGGCCGCCAGGAGGTTGAGCTGATGGATACACATCGCACCAACATGGTGCAGTAATTGGTTGATCACCTCGTTGGTGGTGGTGGCATCTCCTGGAAGAGGAAGAGACGTTGGAAGGAATCATCAGGAGGTGTCTGAAATTTCCCCACTTACATAGCTTTGTATGAAAAGGTCTTCCCATTAAAGCCCCAAAATGTCAAGTTCACCCCAGATAAAAAGGACAGTTCCTGTTGGAACTCAACCACAATCCTGTACAAGTTGATAGTCCTCATTGAGGAAATAGATAGGCAGGTGTGTTAAGCCATTCCCACATTGCCTCATTAGTTATTCTCTCCTCCACTTTCTCTGCGCCCTTCTACACTGCCATATTATCAAAGCAGATCATCCACATGATCTGCTTTGAACTGGATTATATGAGTCTACACTGCCAAATAATCCAGTTCAAAGCAAATAATCTGGATTTAGAGCTGGTTTCATAGACCTGTCAGCATGTTATGATACTGTAAATCAGGGGTCCTCAAACTTTTAAAGCAGAGGGCCGGTCCACAATCCTTCAGACTGTTGAGGGGCCAAATTATCATTTGGGGAAAAAAACGAACAAATTCCTATGCACACTGCACATATCTTATTTGTAGTGCAAAACAACAATAACAATGAAAGAACAATACAATATTTAAAAATGAAAATAATTTTAACCAACATAAACCTATCAGGATTTCAATAGGAAGTGTGGGCCTGCTTCTGCCCAATGAGATAGTCAGGTTAATTAGGGTTGTTGTTGTTGTCGTTGTGTGTCTTCAAGTCATTTCAGACTTTGGGCGAGCCTAAGTTCAAAATTATTTATTTATTCATTTACTACATTTATTTACTACATTTATATCCCACCCTTCTCACCCCGAAGGGAACTCAGAGCAGCTGTATGTACATACAATATATTATATTATTAGCATAGCACAATATTAGCATTATACTATATTGAACTATACCACTATACTGTAATATTATATGTAATATATAACATATAATTAATATTATTATATGGTATTATTGTTAGCATTATATTGTATAAAATGATAATATTCTTATCAATATTATATGTATATACAATATATTATATTATTAAAACTGATATAAAAATATTATATTATAAATGAGGGCGGGGGCCAGGTAAATTATCTTGGAGGGCCGCATCCGGCCCCCGGGCCTTAATTTGGGGACCCCTGCTGTAAATCATACTGTAAATCATGAAATGATATTGTAAGTCTCGGGCTGTGGCGCAGGCTGGAGAGCAAGCCAGCTGTAACCAGCTGCAATGAATCACTCAGACCAGGAGGTCATGAGTTCGAGGCCTGCTCAGAGCCTATGTTTGTCTTGTCTTTGTTCTATGTTAAAAGGCATTGAATGTTTGCCTGTATGTGTAATGTGATCCGCCCTGAGTCCCCTTCGGGGTGAGAAAGAAGGGCGGAATATAAATGCTGTAAATAAATAAATAAATAAATAAATAAATAAAGTCCTCAAACTTTTGAAGCAGTCCTTCAGACTGTTGTGGGGCTGAACTATCATTTAAAAAAAAATACAAATTCCTATGCATACTGCACATGTCTTATTTGTAGTGCAACAACAACGAAAGAACAATACAATATTTAAAAATGAAAACAATTTTAACCAACATAAACCTATCAGGATTTCAATGGAAAGTGTGGGCCTGCTTCTGGCCAATGAAATAGTCAAGTTAATTAGGATTGTTGTTGTTGTGTGACTTCAAGTCATTTCAGACTTTGGCCGAGCCTAAGTCTAAAATTATTTATTTATTTACTGCCCTTATTTACTACATTTATATCCCACCCTTCTCACCCCGAAGGGGACTCAGAGCAGCTGTATGTACATACAATATATTATATTATTAGCATAGCACAATATTAGCATTATATAATTCTATACTGAACTATACCACTATACTATTACAGTAGAGTCTCACTTATCCAACATAAACGGGCCGGCAGAATGTTGGATAAGCGAATATGTTGGATAATAAGGAGGAATTAAGGAAAAGTCTATTAAATATCAAATTAGGTTATGATTTTACAAATTAAGCACCAAAACATCATGTTATACAACAAATTTGACAAAAAAGTAGTTCAATACACAGTAATGCTATGTAGTAATTACTGTATTTACGAATTTAGCACCAAAATATCACGATGTATTGAAAACATCGACTACAAAAATGCGTTGGATTTTTCCTGCCAACCTAGCAGTTCGAAAACATGCCAATGTGAGTAGATCAATAGGTACCGCTCCGGCGGGAAGGTAAGGGCGTTTCATGCAGTCATGCCAATGGCCACATGACCTTGGAGGTGTCTATGGACAACGCCGGCTCTTCGGCTTAGAAATGGAGATGAGCACCAACCCCCAGAGTCAGATATGACTGGACTTAACGTCAGGGGAAAACCTTTACCTTTTTTTATTGAAAACATTGACTACAAAAATGCATTGGATAATCCAGAACGTTGGATAAACGGGTGTTGGATAAGTGAGACTCTACTGTATTGCAAAGGATTATCACCTCACTCGCTTCATAGGAAATCTACAAAACAGGAGCTTTTTTTGTTGAGTTCCAGGGAGCTTTGAAATTGTTGAACAGAAGCTCTCTGAAGCTTTAGGTGCTCTTACTGCCTATTACAGGGAATGTGGCTTCAAGGAAACCCTCCTCCATCTAAGCCAGCACTCTCCTCCAACACTCACCTTTTGGCTCCGTGATGATGTGGCTGACGCCTAGCCTTTGACAGACATAATGGAAAGCCTGGTTGCCAGGATTGCACCACTGGTCAATATAGTCATTCGAGCAGGTCCAGATCATATTGTTCATCGCGTCGTAGCACGCACCTGGGGAAGAAGAAGAACGGGCTCTTATCAAAAAGGGATCTGTATGTACCAAAATCCATAAATGCATTGAGGTTGGTCACGACCCCTCTACCTGTTCACATCAATCCAGAGCTGAGTGCAAAAGTTAAAGCCCTAAACATAGATCCCTACTTCGTATAGTAGAATATAATAATATATAATGCTTATATAGTACTTCTATTGTGCTATACTAATACTATAATATATTGTATATACATATAATATTGATAATATTATAATGTAATACAATATAATAATACACTACATGTAATATTACTAATAATGTTGCAACATGGTCGTACAGTACAATATAATAATATATAATGCTTATATAGTGCTTATATTGTGATATGCTAATAATATAATATATTGTATATACATATAATATTGATAATATTATGATGTAATACAATAAAATAATAAAAATGCACTACATGTAATATTACTAATAATATTGCAATATAATTGTATAGTAAAATATAATAATATATAATGCTTATATAGTGCTAATATTGTGCTGTACTAACAATATAATATATTGTATGTATATATAACTTTTAAGCCACCCTGAGTCCCCTTTGGGGTGAGAATGGCGGGATATAAATGTTGCAAATAAATAATGTTCTCAATGTTATTGTCCTGCTCTTCCTTTGGGCAGTTGCTTCTAAAGTGTGTCCCAAGAATATATCTGGAGTCCCTGAAGCATTACTGGCCTTATCAGGCGGCATCCAATTCCTTACCCAAACCAGGAACGAGAGCGCCACGTCCCAGAGAGCTTCCGGCAGCATCGATGAGATCCGCCCGGCTCGCAAACTGCCCATCTGAGATGTTGTAGACCAAACTAGATGCCAGGACTTGAAACAAAGAGCAGGCAGTTAATTCCTTGGCAGCTCACATATTCTTAGAGCTACGCTGCATCATCATCAAATATTATTCTTATTATTATGCACAATTGGAGCTTAAACATTCTGCTTGGGTAGGAATTCAGCTGGAAAGCACACCTTTTGCTTCCTGCTCCTTTGGAGACTTTTTGGGTGGGGAGACAGCGCATGGCCAACCAGGCTATAACAGGAAGGCACTCTGCACGTGCTCTTGAGCACTCCCATATCAATAATAATAATAATAATAATAATAATAATAATAATAATAATAATAATTGAAGTAATAATTGCTTTGATTGAAGTCAAAAATCAGAAACTCCTCAAAGCACAGCAGACAAAGAATCAGTGCAAGAAGACTGCACTACAAACTAGAGCTGACAGCTGGCACAACAAAGCATTGTATGGGCAGTTCCTTGACAAAATTGAAGGAAAAACTGATAAGGAGAAAGCCTGGCTATGGTTCACGAATGGGACACTGAACAAGGAGACAGATAATAACATTATAACAGAATACAATATTATGCTACTAATAATACAATATAATATTAATTATATGTTATATATTAAATGTAATATTACTAATAATATTACCATATAATGATATAGTACAATAGAGTAATTTAATGCTTATATTGTGCTATGCTAATAATATTTTGTATGTTCATTTGATTTTTAAGCCACTCTGAGTCCCCTTCGGGGTGAGAAGAGTGGGATATAAATGTAGTAAATAAATAAATAAATAAGACCTGATCCTTGCAGCCCAGGAGTAAGTCATCAGAACCAATGTCTTTGTGTCAATAATAATAATAATAGTAGTAGTAATATACTTTAAGATTAAATAATTCTCTCATCAGTCAGGCCAAAGTTTAGCAAAAGAAATATCTCTGCAAAATATATATACAGTAGAGTCTCGCTTATCCAACACTCACTTATCCAACATTCTGGATTATCCAATGCATTTTTGTAGCCAATGTTTTCAATACATTGTGATATTTGGGTGCTAAATTCGTAAACACAGTAATTACTACATAGCATTACTGCGTATTGAACTACTTTTTCTATCAAATTTGTTGTATAACATGATGCTTTGATGCTTAATTTGTAAAATCATAACCTAATTTGATGTTTAATAGGCTTCTCCTTAATCTCTCCTTATTATCCAACATATTCGCTTAGCCAACGTTCTGCCGGCCCGTTTATGTTGGATAAGTGAGACTCTACTGTATATCAAAAATACTGGCCAAAAAAATAAAGAATGTTCATGGAAAGGCACAGTCTCAAAAAAAGGCAGAGAGAGAAATATTATTATTATTATTATTATTATTATTATTATTATTATTATTATTAATAATAATAATAATAATATAAGAAATGACCCTAAACCCTGAACTGGAAACAGGGTCCAGATATAGCTAGGAAGTGAATAGAATGGCAAAGAGCGTTGCCATGTTGGCAACCAAGGACGGCGGGAAAAGGAGAACGAAAGCTGGTGAGAACCTACTCTTCAAGGAGGACAATCCGCTGGTCCCGCCAAAGAGCGACCGAGTGGCCGAGCTGCCAGAACCGCCCGGGGGCGGGACCAGCATCACCAAATACGTCCCGCAGGTGTAGATCGGGGTCTTCCGCAGCATTTTGAGAGGCAGGCCGCAACTTGTGTTCGCAGCTGGGAAAAGAAAACAACAACAGAAGTGGTACGGAACCAAACAAAACTGGAATATGAGGACAACACTTGTAAAGATTATGCAGGAAATGTCCCTTTCAACATACTGCAAACCTCGAGAAAGAGAAGTTTGCAAGATCGGGGAAAGCTTTGAATATTATCATACTGAGTGATTACAGTTAAGTCAGAAGAGTTTTTGAACCCAAGAGTTGTAGATGGGAAATAGTACTACAATATTAATATAATACACATACACATACACATACTTGTATTTTGGACTAAGCACCCACCCAAAATGTAAGAAATTTGGTGAAAGCCAAGGGGATGGATGCCTGCCTCACCTGCTTGGTCCTCTTTCAAAGTATTGGAGATGGTGGAGCCGGTCAGCGCCGCCAAGGTGGCTGAGGGAGAGGCCCGGTATCTTGAAAGCCTGCTCAGAAGCATCTCGTTGATGCTCTTGGCCGAGTCGCCCTCTTTCCTCATGAGGATAATGCGCTCCTGGAGAGGGTTGGCCACACAGACACCATCTTTCATCTAGTCCAAGAAAACAAGAAAAGGCCGACAGCTGTAACCACTTGAAATTGTCCTTGTATTAAAACCACTCATCCTAGATTTAACGTGTTTCCTCCACCACAGGCACCCCAGTGTTTCTTTCTCAATTAGTGAGGAATTTGCATGATCCCACCCATTGCGTTTCCCTTAACCCTTTCATATTCTTTTCGATGGCACGCAGCAAACAAAGGGCTGTGGCGCAGGTGGGAGAGCAAGCCAACTACAATTAACTGCAATGAATCACTCTGACCAGGAGGTCATGAGTTCGAGCCCCGCTCGGAGCCTATGTTTGTCTTGTCTTTGTTCTATGTTAAAAGGCATTGAATGTTTGCCTATAGGTGTAATGTGATCCGCCCTGAGTCCCCTTCGGGGTGAGAAAGAAGGGCGGAATATAAATGCTGTAAATAAATAAATAACTAAAAAGATTGACCAGCAACTGAATATACTAGAGCAATGATGGGCAACCTTTTGCACTTGGTGTGTCAAAATTCACCAAAAAACCTAGCATGACTTGGGTAGTGTGTCACTTCGAGAAAAAAACTCCGTAATTTCACAATATATATAGTTTAAATAACAAAAATATATAATTGTAATACATAACTGTATTTAATAAATCAAAAACTATTTACTACCATGATTTCCATGTACAACAATCTATGGTACCTCTTGCAGTTTCCATGCTGATTTCTCTCGGTTGTAGTTTCAATGTAGTCATGAATAATGAATAATATAATAATAATATAATAATATACTACAATAATAATAGAATTTTATATATGTATGTAATGTGCATAATTCCCATGGAGTAAACAACAAAACCACTGGACCAAATCAAACCCAATTTGGCCACAAAAGACATAGTCATCCAATCAATCTGCATGCAGCAGGAGTTGTAGGGACTGGGATGTATAGTTCATATGCAATGAATAAGCACTTTGAACCCCACCTGGAGCAAACTTGGTACACAGAGCCCACATGATCAGCAAAAAGTACTTGAGGTCTCTGGGAAAAAAATCACCTTGATTTAGGGGAGTTGTAGGGACTGGGATGTATAGTTCGCTTGCAATCCAAGAGCACTCTGAACTCCACCAAAGATGGAGTTAGACCACACTTGGCACAGAGTCCCATGACCAGCAAAAAATACTAGAGGTCTTTTGGGGAAATTCACCTTGATTTGGGGGAGTTGTAGGGACTGGGATGTATAGTTCGCCTGCAATCCAAGAATACTCTAAACTCCACCAAAGATGGAATTGGACCGAACTTGGCATACAGAACCCCCATGATCAGCAAAAAGTACTTGAGGTCTCTTGGGAAAATTCACCTTGATTTGGGGGAGTTGTAGTTCACCTACATCCAGAGAGCACTGTGAACTCGAAACACTGATGGATCTGGACCAAACTTGGAACACAAACTTGGATATGTGTAAATGGATTACTGGAGGGGTTTGGGGGGAACTGAGTTTCCTTTCTGAGAGTTGTAGTTCAACTCACAACCAGGGAAACTGTGACCTCCACCGATGATGGACCTGGTCCAAATGTGGCATACAGAATCCCCATGACTAACCCAACCTACTGGAGGGGTTTGAGGGGACGGACTCAACATAGTGGGAGTTGTAGTTCACCCCACAGCCAGAGAGCACACTCAACCCCACCCATGATGCATCCAGAGCAAACTTGCCCAACAGAACAAACTTTAAGTACTGATGGAGTTTCTCGGGGTTAACCTGGCAAGATGTGAGTTGTAGTTCACTCACAACGTTATGCATTTTGTACAATGAAAAATCTGACTTTTTCAAATAACCCGGGCAACGGCAGATACCTAAGCCAAGTAATAATAATATTTTAAAAAGAGGTAAAACTGTTCTGAGAGAGAAGAGGAAAAACAGATATATAGAAGTACAGTAGAGTCTCACTTATTCAACACTTGCTTATCCAACGTTCTGGATTATCCAACGTAAGTTTGTAGTCAATGTTTTCAAAACATCGTGATATTTTGGTGCTAAATTTGTAAATACAGTAATTACTACATAGCATTACTGCGTATTGAACTACTTTTTCTGTCAAATTTGTTGTATAACATGATGTTTTGGTTCTTAATTTGTAAAATCATAACCTAATTTGATGTTTAATAGGCTTTTCCTTAATCCCTCCTTATTATCCAAGATATTCGCTTATCCAACATTCTGCCGGCCCGTTTATGTTGGATAAGTGAGACTCTACTGTAGTAGACAATTATAGAAATGGAAAGAGTACAGGTTCCAACACAACGGTATGAATAAATATGTGGATTTTTAAAATCTTTTTTCCTTTTTTTCTGTAATGTGAAATGTTATATTCTACTTCCATAATCTAATTAAAATTTTTTAAAACCAAACAAAGTAACGGGTAACCAATGGCTTTCAAAAACAAACTGATATCATACGGCCACAACAGGCCTGGCTAGGCAAAGCTTTGTATTAATTGAAACTCCCGAGTCATTTTGAGCCTAGGATACTCGAGTTATCTCCTCGCCAATCTCGAGAAGGGATCAGAGTGTCCAGATTGCTCCTGCTGTTACAAGATGGGGAAGGAAAATTAATTTGCAAATGGACACTGCTCTCAAATGAATTGGAAAAAAATCTTATTCGCTTGACGTGGTTGGTTTGATCACAATCAGCTCCATTGCCCAGGGAACGTTTGTTGGTATATGTGATTTTATTTGTTTATGATTTGTTTTTATTGCTGAGTTTTATATTGCTTATTGCCTGGGCTTGGCCCCATGTGAGCGGCCCCGAGTCCCCTCGGGGAGATGGGGCGGGGTATAAAAATAAAATTATTATTATTATTATTATTATTATTATTATTATTACAATGGCACTCACCGTGAGTTCAAAGACATCCATGAAGACCGAGTGGCCCTTGGGCGTTTTCTCATTCAAGCTCGCAGGTGACCAGATCCAGTAGAAGTAGGTCCCATCCGAGGAAAGGTGGACTGTGGTCATGGTGCTGCCCACGGGGAAGTGGTCGGCAGGCATTGGGACCAGTTGACAGACCTGCCGGGAGAGGGAAGGAGAGGATCATTAACAGTTTTACAGTGTTTATCTGGTTTTATATGTTGACACAGTGCAACGTAGGAAATTGCTGCATAAAGTTTACCATATCACCCGGGACTACAATTATACAAAAACTATCCAGACTCTCCTAGAAAACTGCACTTTCTATATAGAGCTCCAGGGCAGGAAAAGCAGCT
Source organism: Anolis carolinensis (assembly GCF_035594765.1). Taxonomy (NCBI): domain Eukaryota; kingdom Metazoa; phylum Chordata; class Lepidosauria; order Squamata; family Anolidae; genus Anolis; species Anolis carolinensis. The sequence continues at coordinate 2,043,939 of NC_085847.1, forward strand.
GGAGGAGGCCAAAAAACGGTCGACCTCAAGGCAGCATTAATGTGAGATTTGTGTATTGATAGTGTTTAAATGCAATTTGTGCATCCAGAATGTACCATAGTGTGGAAAACGTTAATTGCCAAGAAGCTATGATGACCTTGTTGTGTGGCTGGAACTAAGGAGTATCCAGACACAAGTGTTTGTGAATAACGATTGCATCAGTTCAGTTCACTTCAGTTGAGTTCTGTCTGCCTAGAGTTCGAGTCAAGTTCTGTTGGAGAACAGAACAGTCCTGTGTTCGTCTGTCGTCTGCAAGTCTGTTTGTGTTGATTACTGCTGCATACAGTAAAACTTTGTAAATAGTTTTACCAACGTCTCTGAGTGTCTCTTCGTTCTGCGCTCCACTGCTTCCATCCAACTACTGCTGCACTGCAAATACTCTGACATGTTCTTGCACCGACCTTGTTTAAGATGTTTACTAACAATCGGCCACAACCACCACCTACAAAGAGCTTGATATACGCTGATGATCTTGGCCTAACAACACAAGCAAAAGACTTTGAAAACAGTTGAGAACCAACTTACGAAAGCCCTGAAAGATCTCTCCAGCTACTACAAAGATAACCACCTGAAGCCTAACCTTGTTAAGACACAAGTGTGTGCTTTCCACCGACTTAATTGTGAAGTCAACTGGGAAGGCTAAGATTTCCCACTCTAAATATCACCTTAGATTGTATACTAACATTTAGGAAACACTGTGAGAACACCAAACACAAAGTAGCTGCACGCAATAACATCCTGCGGAAACGGGTGCAGACCCAAAATTACTGACAATGCAGTCACTGTTGCTCATTTTTGGTCAAAAACTATTTAGTTGCCTGCAATCCCTTTATTTTATCAGTTTTTAAACTTACTGTATATACTTGAGTATAAACCTAGTTTTTCAGCCTTTTTTTAAGACTGAAAAAAACCCCTCCTCGGCTTATACTCGGGAGAGGGTCCTGGTGGGCTTATATTCAGGTCGGCTTATACTCAAGTATATACGGTATATTTATTATTTTTCTCTATTATTATTGGTATTGTTACATTTATTATTTTACTCTATTAATTATTATTATTACATTTATTATTTTGCTCTATTATTGTTGTTACAGTAGAGTCTCACTAATCTAACACTCGCTTATTCAACATTCTGGATTATCCAACACATTTTTGTAGTCAATGTTTTCAATACACCGTGATATTTTGGTGCTAAAGTCGTAAATACAGTAATTACTACATAGCATTACTGCGTATTGAACTACTTTTTCTATCAAATTTGTTGTATAACATAATGTTTTGGTGCTTAATTGGTAAAATCATAACCTAATTTGATGTTTAATAGGCTTTTCCTTAATCCCTCCTTATTATCCAACATATTCGCTTATCCAACATTCTGCCGGCCCGTTTATGTTGCATAAGTGAGACTCTACTGTACTTTTAAATTTATTTTTCTCTATTTTTATTATTATTAATATTTATTATTTTACCCTATTTATTATTACATTTATTATTTTACTGCATTTATTATTACTTATATTATTACATTTATTATTTCACTCTATTATTATTAAAAGGATACATAAGCACATTGACATTGAAGAAGATGAAAATAATGATTTAATCAGAGTTGAACAGTCCTATCTTAAATTACAGTTTGATGTAAAGATTTAAAAACATTTAAACTACTGATGCCTCAATTAATGTAATTTTATTGGTATCTCGGCTTATACTGGAGTCAATGTTTTCCCAGTTTTTTTGTGGTAAAATTAGGTGCCTCGGCTTTTATTTGGGTCGGCTTATACTTGAGTATATACAGGTATTTAATAATGCAATGCTTTTGAGACAAAATGAATAAATTTGAAGGAATGAATCATTTGAAATGTCTGGACCAGAAATGAAAAAATATGCAAAAACATTACAAGCTTTCTGAAAATGCCTTGCAGGTTCCAGCCAGCATAATTGCTATGTCTCGGATTTCTATGTAAAGGTTCAAGCACAGTATGAGAAAAAAAAATAGCCCCAATCCCTGGGAGTACTTTTCTTTCAAATTCGTATACAGCAATTTGCAAAATAAAACCACACCACACCTAACGCCTCCTCGAAAACCATGCCCTAATATCTTGATCCACAACAACCAATTGTATCCCATGCTAAGCACTTTGGTTTGCTGATGCAATGAGTCTTAAAACTGAGGCCATGAGTCACAGATTTTCGCCAGCATTCCATGTTTTGCTGATGAGCAAACATTATTGGTATCGAATTCCTCTCCTTCGGAGGGAGGCGGCGACTGAATTGTCTCCAAAATGCAGGGGACAAAATATTTACCGTATATACTCGAGTATAAGCCTAGTTTTTCAGCCCTTTTTTTAAGACTGAAAAAGCTTATACTCGGGTGAGGGTCCTGGTGGGCTTATATTTGGGTCAGTTTATACTCAAGAATATATGGTACATTTATTATTTTTCTCTATTATTATTGATATTATTACATTTATTATTTTTCTCTATTATTGTTGCTACTATTACATTTATTTTACTCTATTATTATTATTATTATTACAATTATTATTTCACTATGATCTTATTATTATTGCATTTATTATTTTACTCTGTTTATTATTACATGTATTAATTTATTTTACTCTATTATTATTATTATTACATTTATTATTTCACTCTGATCTTATTATTATTGCATCTATTATTTTACTCTGTTTATTATTACATGTATTATTTTACTCTATTATTATTAAAAGGATACATAAGCACGTTTACATTGAAGAAGCTGAGAATAATTTATTTATTTATTTATTTATTTGCTACATTTATATGCCGCCCTTCTCACCCCAAAGGGGACTCAGAGCGGCTTACAAATTGAATTTACATACAATATTATATTAGCATAGTACAATACTGGTAATAAATTACTATATTGTACAGTATCAATATATTGAAATATTATTAGTAATATTACATGTAAAATATAATATATAATTGATATTATCATATTGTATTATTATTATATTGTATTATTACCTAATAACGATTTGATCAGAGTTGGACGGTTTTATCTTAAATAAGAGCTTTATGTAAATATTCAAAAACATTTAACCTACTGATGCCTCAATTAATGTAATTTTATTGGTACAGTAGAGTCTCACTTATCCAAGCTAAACGGGCCGGCAGAACGTTGGATAAGCGAATATGTTGGATAATAAGGAGAGATTAAAGAAAAGCCTATTAAACATCAAGTTAGGTTATGATTTTACAAATTAAGCACCAAAACATCATGTTATACAACAAATTTGACAGAAAAGGTAGTTCAATACACAGTAATGTTATATTGTAATTACTGTATTTATGAATTTAGCACTAAAATATCATGATATATTGAAAAGATTGACTACAAAAATAGCTTGGATAATCCAGAAGCTTGGATAAGTGAGACTCTACTGTATTACATTTATTTTACTCTGTTTTTTATTATTACTAATATATTTATTATTTCACTCTGACATTATTATTGTTATTACATTTATTATTGTACTCTATTATTATTAAAAGGATACATAAGGGCGTTTACACTGAAGAAGATGAGAATAATGATCTAATCAGAGTTGGACAGTTTTATGTAAATATTCAAAAACATTTAACCTCGGATGCCTCAATTAATGTAATTTTATTGGTATCTATTTTTATTTCTGAAATTTACCACCCTCGGCTTATACTGGAGTCAATGTTTTCCCAGTTTTTTTTGTGGTAAAATTAGGTGCCTCGGCTTATATTCGGGTGGGCTTATACTCGAGTATATACGGTACTTATTGAATTGGAACCAGGATCGGGATTTCGATCCTACTTCATGCTTCAAGGCAAACGGGAGTACAAGGCATCTTTGAAAATCCCAAAGGCAAGCAGAATCATAGAGAATATTTTTCAAATTATTTGATAGATCCAACAACGAGCAGCACTCTCTCCTCCCTGCCCATCCCCACCACCGCTTTTCACTTTACCTGAAGGGTATTCTGGTCAATGACTTGGAAAAGGGATTGAGGTTTGTTATCGAAAGAGACAGGCCTGTGGAGGAGTTTGCTGTTGCCGAAAGCAACCCAGCCCGACTCCAGCTCTTCGTTGCGGCAATACACAAAGCCTCTGGGGGGGAAGCAGAAAAAAGAACATTTTACTCCCATTTCCCATTTCACAAGTCTTTTGAGGATCGATTTGTCCCATTCACATGTAAAACAGAGTTCAAGGCAAAAGTAGTGTGCAAAGACAAGACCGTTCTCCCCCACAATGTACATTCGTGAACTCTGTTTTAAGCAGCTTCCTTTTTGCTCGGTTGACGTGAGGAAGGGGTTGGGTCTCCACCCATAAAGGACCACAAGGGAATACACAACTATATCAAAGTGATGAGGAACGGAAAAATATGGATTTTTAGACATATATTGTATGCACATTAGAAGCAGTGAAATATAGCAAAATCAGACTCTCTCTGTGTTAAATTTTAGGGATGCACAAGCTGACAGGACAAGCTGGGAGAAGGGGGGGCAGTTTTCTATACATTCCAGTGTGAATTGGTTCCTAGTACAGCTTGACAGTTCAAGAGTGGCCTCTTGATGGATCTCTCTTTTTGGTGTCTGTGACTTGCTACACGCTTTTAAGAGTACTTAAGATAGGAAAATGCTGATTGTGCATATTTATGTCCATATATGTAAGCATGTGAAGTGACGTACTAATGACGAGATGTATGTAGAAGCATGTTCTTTGTCTGAAAATGTATAAAAGGCAAGTCAACGCCTTGATCGTCTCTCTGGTTTGCTTTTTGGAAGAGATTCCACTTCCAGGGACTCAGCTGAAATAATAAACCGGACTTTTTGGCCTCTCAAAAGGATCTCTCTTTGCGTTATCTCTCCCTTCATCTACAACAAAAGAAGATCCACTCATGTCTGGCATTAGATCCGGGTTTTAGCACAGCAGGTTAAACCACCAGACGCAGTAACGAGAGCTTGGCTAACTTGAAACATTACCCTATTAATTCCCTTGATAAAGGCTTGATGAAAGATGTTCTTAAAACTCCAAGGTTGCTTAGACTGATCTAAAATCTTTTTCCCGTCTCATATAAAGCTTTCCCTGTCTCATAAACCATCAAGAAATCATTTGATTTACCTTTACAAACAGATCAGGGCCTCTGCTAATGAGCGCAATGACCTTCAGCAAGTTTAGTCTCCTATCTAAGGGCTCATTAACCTCTGCACCTGACAATTGCTCTTTAGAATTCACTTCCTTACAGAAAGGCTGCTTTGGGCCCCTTTTAGGAATGTGGCCTTCAGAGTCTAAAGGAGAAACACAACATTCAGTTCCAGGACTTGAAACTTCAGGCCCCGCTCCCCCCCACCCAGCCTGGAACCAAAGATGTCGAAGATGGGAAAAGCCTATATATACCTCTATCTATGTTCAATTGTCTGTCTTGTCAGTGTATGAACAGCATTGAATGTTTGCCGCATATGTATGTTCTATGATCCGCCCTGAGTTCCCTTTGAGGTGAGAAGGCCAGAATATAAATACTGTAAATAAATAATAATAAATACGGGACACTGAAGGGATATTTCTATGCTCACTGTCTGGGCTGGGGCAAGGCCACACTGCTTGAGTGAATCACAAACTAGTCCAACCGCCTGAACTATCCTGTGATATGGCAAGACCAAATACAATTTTGCAAGCAAGCGATCAAGGGTTTGCTATTTCATCGAGGAAGTCAAAAGCTGCTGAAAAGGCAAGATGGCTCAACACATCCCGTGTATCAACAAGCAAAAGGAATGCGAAGCATGGAGCATCATTACCCCACAGTCGTATAGACACCCACGCAACCAAACATTACACTATACACCGAATTAAACCAGGAGTGGCTCTGTTTTGAATTGTTTTCTTGAGCCTAAAAAGTGGCAAGAAAATGTACAAAAACGAAGATGGCACAGGAAGTGTAAACAGTTGAAAACAGCTAGCCTCACTACTCTGCTCACAGAGTTAAAAATGGTCTCGTACACATCTCCCAAAATCATTCCTTGCCTTATATTTTAAAAGCTAGTTATGCAGATAATATCAAATCATTGGGTGTTTCCTGATGCAACGGCTTACCGTAAGGTACCATGTAACCCCGATCCTAATTTGCTTATCCCTCTGCCGACGGAGTTGGTTGTATAAAGGTAAAGTCCATCTGCTGCAAGGCAACGTCCCAAGTCTGCATCTGTAAGAGGAGGGAAGCTGTCAGAAGGAGACTTGGCTCATTTCGCTGGATAGTCTCACAACATCTGGCATGCATTTTTTTTTAAAGCAAGGCAATTCTAATGCCAATATATATATATATTTGGAGGTTTAAAATCACGGAACGCCCACCTTTATTTTCTGAGCTGGAGCCAGGGTTGGCATCAGGCGCTGGCAGCATATCCTCAAAGCCCCAGGATACCATGTGTTTGCCCCCAAGCAGACAAGAGGGAGAGCCCGGTCCTCCTTCCAACAGCAGCAACCTTGGAAGCAGATATCAATCCAAGTGTAAATATATTTGAAAATGCACCACTTGGACACTATAATTCTCAGGGTCCCCCAGCCAACATAGCCGCTGGACATACTGGCTAGAATAATCTGGGAGTTGAAATCCCAGAAATAGTGTTTCCAAATTCCTGGCAATTCACATTAAAATAATTTATTACAGGTCCCTAACTGGTTAGGCATAAAGGCTAAACTTGGCTTTTTTCCACTGTTTACCCTCCACTTCCAAGGCTGCACTAAATCATAGAATAAACTTAACATTTTATGGACGCTACAGCAGCCTTTCCCAAGTGGAGGCCCTCCAGATGCATTGGACTACAGCTCCCAGAATCTCCCAACTAGCTAAGTAGCTCGACAGCAATGTGGTAAACGTCTTCTTTCCCACCTGTATAACACGTCGGCCACAGGCAGGGATCCCAAGTCGGTTTGCTTCTGCAGAAGATGGACTGTGTGAACAAATGTTTTCAGCGATCCCCTACGGAAAAGACCAAATAGCAGTTACTCCCTGAAAACTCTGAAAGGCACCAACTGAGAGTAAGAGGTGCTTCTAAACCAGGGAAAACTGGGAAAACTTCAGCCCTCCATGTGTTTTGAACTTCAACTCCTGAAGTTGAAATCCAAAGCACCTGGAGGGCTGAAGTTTGCCCATGCCTGTTGTAAATAGTCAATGGTGAAGCAATGCCTGATCCAGTTAAAAGCTTCCAGGAATTTGCTGACATACCTTCAGCAGTCATTTCAATTTCTGCTTCACCTTCTCGAATTCAACCTAGTACGATTTGGGATTGATACTGTGTTATATACTGGAAATCTATATATATAAAAGGGTAATGAAATTTCGGCCTAGGACAAAACAACAAAACTACACATCCCAGAAACACTAAACTTGGCAGTACAACCCCTCTTCCATGCCTCTACGTTCATACAACAAAACGAAAAGAAAAATAAAGTCCTAATTAGAGGGAGAGGAATAATTGTTTTTATCCAATTGCTGCCAGTTAAAAGCCTAAGCTCCGCCCACTTGGTCTCCTAGCAACCCACTCAGCCCAGGGGACAGGCAGAGTTAGGCCTCACTTAGGCCTCTTCCACACTGCCTATAAAATATACATTATCTTATTTTAACTGGATTATATGGCAGTGTAGACTCAAGTCCCTTCCACACAGCTATATAACCCATTTATAATGGACTTAAATGTCAGGAGAAAACTTTTACCTTAACTACCACCAATTCCTCAATACTTTATTTCCCATACCACCATACTTCGCCACAGCAACGCGTGGCCGGGCACATCTAGTCCTAATATAATATAATATAATAATATCGAGGTTAGCTTTGACGGTGTGGTGCGTGAATTAGAACCAGACATCCTGCGAAATAAGGTTGAATGGGCCTTAAGAAACATTGCTAATAACAAGGCAGAAGGAGACGACGGGATCTGGACTGTTTAAAATCTTGAAAGATTATTTTTTTTGTGTCAGGAGCGACTTAAGAAACTGCAGGAGTTGGAAGAGTTGGAAGCGACTTAATGAATAAATAACAACACTAGAGATCCTAATACATGAACCTTGCATAGCCAACGTTCCCACACATCTTGCGGGAATGGTAAAACACATTTACTGTTACCCAAAAATGAACAGTAAAACTATCAAGGGTGGTCTGGCTCAAAAGGGAACTTCAGCACTTGTTCAACCAACATGGAAGAAATGAAAGGAAGCCCAACAACCCCTCCGAGAGCATCTTTCGCAAGCAGAAGAAGAGCCAATTCCAGGCCATAAAGCCACAGAAAACTTAATTAGGAGAAGCCTGCTTGCTTGATATCTTGAGGTGGCGTTAAATAAAAGAAGCATGACTTGCAACTGGTAGTACATGAGACGAACACAAATTGAGGTCTGCAGCTGGCTACAGCATTTCAGGATTGTTTGCTGCTGTGCTGTTACGATCCCTCTCATAATTTAGACGGGAAGAGGACAACTACATCAAACCAACAAAGATCCAGAACAACTGGTTTCTATACAGTCTGCGAGAACACATTGCCTTTTCTTAGACAAATATAAAGATGAATAAAATGAAGTGGGACACCAGCTGCTACACGTCATAAAGGGAGGCCCACTTTTGCAGGGCTCCAGTGACCCATTTTACAATAGATTCCAAAGTTGCGCCTTCTCGGAAAATATAGTTTTGGAATCAGGCACCCAAATAAAAGCAACAGTCATTCTTGTTACTTATTGTATGGAAGCTTTTTGTGTCATAAACACATTATGTTGACATTTCTGTGATTAGGAAAGGTTAGCGAACCCATTTGCAACCTCTAAAATAACGGTAATTTTACAATGAACATTTTGTATAGCTATTTCATTTGTCAACTCTCATTTCTAAGAGATGCAAGTTGATGCTGGGTCTGATCAGAAACAGTTACAGGGAGAATTTGCACCAGTCAGTAAACTTAAGATGATGCCAGGAGAACTCGCTTACATATAACTTTGGGCACCAAATGACCAAGGCCTACCACTTTGTTCTCACACACAACGACTTGACGTTTGGTTACAACATATACTCGCAAGTTCACAGTACTGCCGTGGGCACAAGCATGGCACTGCAACATGCCAACTTGTCCATGGGTGGCCTAGAATAAGTAGAATAAGGGCCCATGGGCCCATCCACACACCACAAACATGGCACTATATGCTCCTTCGGCTGTCATGTCAACTAGTCAAGTGCATTCGGCCCAAAAGACATGCAGTTTTCGGGTCTGTTTTCGTCTGACCCCTTATTTTGTTACCAAACATTACCCGAAAGGCAAGGAGTGTTTTCTGTCTCATTCGGGAGAGATTCAGCTCATTGGCTATAATGGGAAACTTTGTGGTTCTAAACCTGTAGGTCCCCAGATGTTTTGGCCTTCAACTCCCAGAAATCCTAACAGCTGGTAAACTGGCTGGGCTTTCTGGGAATTGTAGGCCAAAACACCAGGTTGAGAAGCACTGCTTTAAAGGCTAAATCCTCAGCCATTTGAAGGCCTATCTGCATGAAACCAACCTCAGTTGTAGACCCCATTTTCAACTATAGGCATGCCAAGTTTCAAAACAATTCACCAATCTGATTTTTTAAAAAATATTTTAAATGTCAACCATAACATTTGGGAATTGTAGTCACTGGTTGTGTCCATTCTCATCTAATCAGAGCATGGACACCACCAGGCTTTTTATTGTCTGCGAGACACCGGGGGAGAAAAACTTCAACTCCCATCATGCTCCGAGAGGAACTTTCAATGGCTAGGAAAGAGAGTTCTAAGGGCCCTCTCTGGAGAAGGAGGTAACTTTCCAAGTTATATAAAGTAAAGGTTTCCCCTGACGTTAAGTCCAGTCATGTCTGACTCTGGGGGTTGGTGCTCATCTCAATTTCTAAGCCAAAGAGCCGGCGTTGTCCGTAGATACCTCCAAAGTCATGTGGTCGGCATGACTGCATGGAGCGCCGTTAATATAGTATCTCTATGGAGCCTCCAGTGGCCTAGGGGATAAAAGCCTCGCGACTTGAAGGTTGGGTTGCTGACCTGAAGGCTGCCAGGTTCGAATCCCACCCGGGGAGAGTGTGGATGAGCTCCCTCTATCAGCTCCAGCTCCATGCGGGGACATGAGAGAAGCCTCCCACAAGGATGGTAAAACATCAAAGCATCTGTGCGACCCTGGGCAACGTCCTTGCAGACGGCTAATTCTCTCACTCCAGAAGCAACTCCGGTTGCTCCTGACACAGAAAAATAAATAAATAGTATCTCTGAATTTGTTTCAATGGTCTTTTCGTCTCTCAATTCCCCTTTCTGTTTTGCACGCAAACGGCCCTCCGAAAACTATCGATCTTTTCGTTGACAGTGATTCAAGCTCAACTCTAATGTCAAGCCTCATTCCTCCCTGTCTCTCTTACCTTGCACAAGCCAAGGCAACAAGGGCGGCAGCAGCGTTTTCTTTTTGCTTGTGTGGAATCTGTTGGCCCGAGGCAGATGTTTCCTCCAACCAGGAGCAGAGCAAGGATTCAATGCCGTTAAGACAGTCCACCGGCTCCTTGGTCAAGCTCAAGGGCTGGCAGTCACGAAGGCAAGTCAAGAGCACCTCTGCGGTTATGTTACATAAGGAAGGGTCGGTTCTACTTTGGGATTCAATGAGGGGAAAGACCAGGAGCAGGCCCATGCGGGAGGTGAAGGGCGCCTGCTCGGGTTGCTGCAGCAGGCCCTGGCGCTTGAGCAAGGCCAGCGCTTCCTCGTCTCCGGAGCTCTCCCGCTCATGCTGTTCCTCCAAGGCAAGCTGGCGCTGGGCGTTCCAGAGTCCGCGCAGGGCGTTCAAGCGGTATTCCAGCAGGCGGGCATAGGCGTTGCTCTGGTTGCCACAAACGGAACGCAGGCGCTCCGACAGTTCGGTGGGATTCTTGGTTTCAAAGGTTAAGATCTAAAGGAGAAGGGAGACAACGTGACATCACTGGGTTGCTCTTAATAGAGGCCTTCAAGCCACATTCTTACCTCCTATAACTTGTACTTACTTATGATACTAAGGAGATAAGAGCTGCATAAGACAATAGGTTTCAGATAATAGACAAATCTGGTATTCTAAACTCATAATTCAGGAGTAACAGATTAAGGTGGGGTCTTTATAGATCTTCATAGATGTCAGCAACTTATGACACTAAATCACCACCTTCTCCTGAGAAAACTTATAATATCACTTCACCCGCTTCATAGGAAATCTGCTACAAAACAGGAGCTTTTTTGTTGAATTCCAAGATCAGGGAAGCAGATGGTGAAGACAGAAGATCGGCCTGCTTCAGGGAGCGTGCTTGCTCCATCAATGTTTAACATTTACACAAATGATCAGCTACTGCCAGAAGGGATAGAGTTTTTCATCTATGCTGACGATTGTGCCATCACTGCCCAAGCAGGGAACTCTGAAATGGTTGAACAGAATCTCTCCGAAGCTTTAGGTGCTCTTACTGCCTATTACAGGGAAAACCAGCTGATTCCTAATTCATCTAAAAAGCAGACATGTGCTTTTCACCTTTAGAACAGACAAGCATCTCGAGCTCTGAGGATTACCTGGGAAGGAATCCCATTGGAGATTTGCAACATACCAAAAAACCTGGGAGTTTCCCTGGTCCGTGCTCTGACTTATAAGAAGCACTGTTTGAATATCAAGCAAAAAATGGGTGCTAGAAATAATATCATATGAAAGCTGACTGGCACAGCTTGGGGAATCACAACCAGGTACAGTAACAACAACAACTCTTTATTGATGAGTCAATTCTGACCATATCAAAACACGTGAAACATACAAAACGTACACACTTACCCATACATACAGTAAAACCATGTATAGATACAAAGCATCCCGGCCTACAGGCCTACCAACCCACTCCTAGGTAGTTGTGCAAATACAGAATAAAAAGATTAAAATTAAGTATTCCCTTAAGGTAAGGTTTGAGTGAGGGCAAGGGTAAGTGAAACTAGTGGCTTGTCCATAGTAAATTTTAAATTTGGATTTTGTTAATGGCATTAATGTCACAGCTCTCCGCTTCCATCTTCTCGCAGATGACCAGCACTTTTTGCGTAAAATAAACTCTAAAAGACTATTATAAATCATAAAAAATCACAATTTACAGCCTAAGGAAGGGAGGAAGGAGAAGCCAAAGGGAGAGAAAAGGAGCCCAAGCAGCAACGGGAGGAGAAGGAGGCGATTTATCAACACAGGATAGGTTGATAAAGACTTAAAATAGTGTATAACTACTAAAATAATGCATAAATATTAAAATAAATATAGCATCCCAACTTCTCGGATTTTCACTTATTGCGGGTGGTCCTGGAACCTAACCCCTGCGATAAGTGAGGGAACACTGTATATGGTACATTTATTATTTTACTCTATTATTATTATTTATTTTAATCGACTTTTATTATTATTAATACATTTATTATTTTACTCTATTTATTACAGCATTTATTAATTTCCTGCATTTATTATTATTATTACATATATTATTTTACTCTATTACTATTAAAAGGATACATAAGCACATTTACATGGAAGAAGATGAGAATAATGATTTGATCAAAGTTGGACAGTCTTATCTTACATTTGAGCTTGATGTAAATATTAAAAAACATTTAACCTACTGATGCCTCAATTAATGTAATTTTATTGGTATCTATTTTTATTTCTGAAATTTACCGCCCTCGGCTTATACTGGAGTCAATGTTTTCCCAGGTTGTTTTGTGGTAAATTTGAATCGAGTACATACGGTAGTTGGGATCTCGAGTCAAGCTCAGGCGACAGGACTTTCTCTTTTTTGTGCTCTACGAGGTTTAAAGCTACCTTTTGAGTCGACTCTTCGGGGTATCTTTCATCCCTTGTCCCCTCCAGAGGAAGAAATAATATCACATCCTTTCTTCCTCCGGAGACTTCAAAGACGGAGAAATAAGTGGAAGAAGTATACCAAAGAACCGCCGTCAGCAGTTCTTGCTTCGGTTTAATTAGCCGGTTTCTCCTTTTGAAGAAACCATTCCAGCTAAGAGCCTTTGCTGGAAGAGCTCCGTCACACAAATGCACACAACAATGGCAACAGATGCTGCCGAAGATCCACTTTACTGAACATCGAGATCCCACTCTGACCTCTCCAGTGGAAAGACAGACTCATTTTCCGCTAACAACCAGATATCATTCATAGACTTCACCATTGTGCCTTAACTGCTTCACAGTTGAAAATAGGATTTTTTTCCCCGACTGTTGATTCCCCTGTTGCCTCTGTCTTCTGAGCATGGAACTTATGCCGACAACAGCACTTTGCTTAAGCGTTTATGATACATTTGTGCCGCACAAAGGCACCGTTAAAGTCAAATCCCCATCTGGGTGCGTCAAGAAGTCTACAGTCCCGCTCATAATGGGTGTCTAATATTCCTGAATTTACAACCCTTCTGCTTTTTTACTTTTTTGCATTTGAGGTTACATGACATGCAATACCGTGGATTTTTTTCTCCCCCGTGAAACCATTTTAAATGGCATTTGGGGCTATTTTTAAAACCATCTTCAAGGACAAATTTCAAAATGCAACCAAATAGGATTACCCAGAATTGATTTCAAGGATAATTAACCGCACAACATCAGGTGGCATACCCTTCCAGGGAAGAACGACAAGTATTGATTCCGCAGGGTCCAGAACTCACAACTGCTTTGTTAAAAAGGGGAAAAAAGCCATTAGGCTTTGGGTGTTACTGACTTTGAGTGGCACTTTATAGCCATTTAAAAAAAGAAGCAGCCTGCAAAACGGTGAACAACGGCATCCGTAGGCAACAGATCTATAAGCCACGTTGTAAATATAAAGATGGTAAAGCAGAGCCTATCCACATGCAAGATTTCAGTTTAACAAAAGTCTCCATCAATGCTATCGCCTGATGGGAAAACGTGACGGCAAATTTATTAAGTTTCTATTCCATGTGTTGTCGAAGGCTGTCATGGCCGGAACCACTGGGTCGCTGTAAGTTTTCCAGATTGTAAGGTCATGTTCCAGAAGCATTCTCTCCTGACGTTTTGCCCACATCTATGGCAGGCATCCTCAGCTTGTGAGGCCTGTTGGAAACTAGGCAAGTGGGGTTATATACTGTATATACTCGAGTATAAGCCTAGTTTTTCAGCCCTTTTTTAGGACTGAAAAAGCCCCTCGAATATATATGGTACATTTATTATTTTTCTCTATTTTTATTGATATTATTACATTATTTTACTCTATTATTATTGTTACTACAGTAGAGTTGGACAGTCTTATCTTCAATTTGAGCTTTATGTAAATATTCAAAAACATTTAACCTCCGGATGCCTCAATTCATGTAATTTTATTCATATCTATTTTTATTTCTGAAATTTCCCACCCTCGGCTTATACTCGAGTCAATGTTTTCCCAGTTTTTTATGGTAAAATTAGGTGCCTTGGCTTATATTCGGGTCGGCTTATACTCAAGTATATACGGTATATATCTATGTCTGTGGGATAATGTCCAGGGTGGGAGAAAGAACTCTTGTCTGTTGGAAGCAAGTGTGAATGTTGCCATTGGCCACCTTGATTAGCATGGAATAGCCTTGCAGCTTCAAACCTTGCTTCCTGCCTGGGGGAATCCTTTGTTGGGAGGTGTTAGCTGGCCCTCATTGTTTCGAGTCTGGAATTCCCCTGTTTTCTGAGTGTTGCTCTTTATTTACTGTCCTGATTTTACAGTTTTTAAAACACTGGTAGCCCAATTTTGTTCATTTTCCTGGTTTCCTCCTTTCTGTTGAAATTGTGCTTGCGGATTTCATTGGCTTCTCTGTGTGGTCTGACATGGTGGTTGCTAGAACGGTCCAGCGTTTCTGTGTTCTCAAATAATACTCCGTGTCCAGAGTATCAGGTGCATCAGTAAATAAAGAACAACACTTAAAAAACAGGGTAATTCCAGACAGGAAACAATCAGGGCCGGCTAACACCGCCCTACAAAGGATTCCCCCAGGCAGGAAGAAGCCAGGCTTTGAAGCTGGAAGGCTATTCCATGCAAGAGTCACACTTGCCTCAGGAAGACAAGAGTTCTTTCTCCCACCCTGGACATCATTCCAGAGATATATAAACCCCACTTGCCTAGATTCCAATAGACCTCGCAACATCTGAGGATGCCTGCCATAGATGTGGAAGAAACATCAGGAGAGAGTGCTTCTGGATCATGGCCATACAGCCCGGAAAACTCACAGCAACTCAAGTTTCTATTCCATTTCACATTTTAATTAGAGCAACAGTTGGGCACCTTTAAGCCCTGGTGCATTAAATAAGCAGTGTTTGGGATCCATCCTGAAATGAGCCAAGCAGCCGTTGCTAGCTTTGCAAGAAGTGGTCCAAAGTAAAGCGATTCCCTGGTGACTGAAACACAGCCCAATTAGTGGTATATACTGTATGTAGCTTTAGGCTACACGGGAAAGAGAAAAGCTTCACTGACCCACTTTGCCATAAAAAAGAGGGGGAAACAAGGAAGAATTTGGGGGGAAATGGAAAGGAAGTCCTTTCACATCATCATCATCATCATCATATTATTATTATTATTATTACACTATGATAATGGTATATTATATATTACATGCAATATTACTAATAATATTACAATACAGTGTTATAGCACAATGTAGCAATATATAATGCTTATATTGTGCTATACGAATAATATAATATATTGTATGTACCCTGTTTCCCTGAAAATAAGACATCCCCAGAAAATAAGACCTAGCGCATCTTTGGGAGCAAAAATTAATATAAGACACTGTCTTATTTTTGGGGAAACAGGGTACATATGACTTGTAATGTAAGCCGCCCTGACTCCCCTTCAGGGTGAGAAGGGTGGGATATAAATGTCGCTATTAAATAAAAATAAATAAATAAAAAATACAGTCCAAAGAATAGCCCAAGATATTCTTCTTTCGATCCGACACATTAACCAGGCTTCACAGAAGTGGCTTTTTTTTTTCGTGTCAGGAGCAACCTGAGTTGCTTCTGGAGTGAGAGAATTGGCAATCTGCAAGGATGTTGCCCAGGGGAAGTTTTGATGTTTTACCATCCTTATGGGAGGCTTCTCTCATGTCCCCGCATGGAGCTGGAGCTGATAGAGGGAGCTCATCCGTGCTCTCCCCGGGTGGGATTCGAACCTGGCAGAGCTTCAGGTCAGCAACCCAACCTTCAAGTCACAGGCTTTTATCCCCTAGGCCACCAGAGGCTCCAGAAGTGGCATATCAGCATCCCACCCATGAAGTCACCCTGGGACACACTTTTTTAAGATGTTTTAAAACCAAAGGCAAGTTGCATAATTCAAGTCTGCTCTCAGCCTCACCTGGAAAGAGCAGCAATTTACTAAGAGGCATATTTTTAGCACCGAGCCCAGGAAGCCGGAATTGCAACTCCCCAGGAATGATAATGCACATCGAGATCCATCATGAGATAGCTAACAAAGATCGAGAAGAGGGGAACTTCCTTTCCTCATTCCTTCACCATGCTCTCCATATGACAAAGCA
The DNA here is from genome assembly GCF_035594765.1 of Anolis carolinensis. Lineage (NCBI taxonomy): Eukaryota > Metazoa > Chordata > Lepidosauria > Squamata > Anolidae > Anolis > Anolis carolinensis. Next base: position 2,060,543 of record NC_085847.1, read on the forward strand.
TATTCATGCCAAGAGTAAGATAACAATCCTTACAGCGAGGTAGCAATTGTTCCCAGATGCAGAACTGACCTTCTCAACATCTTTTTCTATTATAATTATTGAAGGAAGGTGCGTGTCCGCATTTCATTCAAGGGGAAGCTTTTCCCTGAGATCGAAGCCATTCTGGATGCCGTTCAAGGGCCAGAGCCATTTCCCTGGGGCGCTAGCAAGATCCCAGGCCCAGCAATGGTGGGCTAACCATGGTCAATGTGTTCTACCTTTGTAGCAAGTTTCACCCCAATAGCTTTGGAAATGAGGGAGATGGGAGCCCCTAAAGTTTCCCCAATTATAGACATTTAATTATGCACATAGAATGGAATGAAATAGTAAAAAAAAAAATTCATTCGCTTTGTTATAGTAACGAAATTTTCACTACTTATACTTTAGAAACAAAGCACCAGAGCCTTCCCGTTTTGAACCACTTCTGAAACATGGCCATACAGCCCGGAAAACTCGCAGCAACCCAAGTAACACATTGATTTAATACATGCTTCATTTTTATCTGATCTTTCTCCTGATATAGGAGTCCTGAAAGTGCGCAGGGTAACCTGACTGCTGTTGACTACTTCAACAGTTTAAACTAACAGTAACTTAACTTGTTGCATCACAGAATTATGGAATCTGAGCCAAAAGAGACCAACCATCACTCTGCTTAAGGCAGAGCTATCAACTCTTCTTCTCTCCTCTGTGTCAAAGATCCTAAGTCTCCAACGCCAGGGCAAATCTGAAGGCTAAAATTATGACTCCGCCGGGTTCCTGCCCTCTGTCTTGTAAATTTGCATGTTCCTTCAGGTATGAATTCTTTCTCCTTACCATAATGTACCTTAACCATGCCGTACCATTAATTTGGTAAACCACGGCAGTCCTGGAAAGAGCCTGAAGCCCGGGGTTAACAAATTATGAAAGCGAGAAAGGAAGAGAAGGAAACAGCCCACAATATGTTCCTTGATCTCGTTCTTCACCACTGACAGCAGACTGGGAATGTTATGCTCAGAATCAATGCAATTCATGATGTGTTGCCAGAAGGATAAGGATGGTTTGGGGAAAGATAGCTTCTATTTTTTATTACCAGCCACCAATTTAGTCCCCCCCCCCCTCTACTTCACAACAATAAATACAATTTGATCATATCAGCTTACTGCCTTGTTCACCAGCCTACTATGCTCCAGACCCATTGTTGACAAAATGTCAACATGGCTTGCAGTGCAAAATAACCGCTCCAAAGAGTTCTGAATGGGTTTGGTAGTTTTTAAGCTACAGTCTATCATTCCCACCAACACAGCCACATTTTGCAACATATACCTACTTAATATGTTTCAAAAGTGGCTTGGGATTCTATGTCTCAATTGTGTTACATTCATTTGCTACTTCAACAGACAGCCACAAATGCAATCACATGAGTGGACATCTCCCATTGGGAACAAGATGGTTCATTCTGCTCTGTTTTCTAGAATATTTTAAGCATTTGTTCGCCACAATCCAGAACCTGAGCTCATACCGCTATGCATACAGAATGTCTGTTTGTGTACACTGAGCAACACATTTCAGGAGAGGGAGCCTGTCAATTGCAGTTTCTATGTCCACAAGATCCCATGCTTCGTTTTGGATGCTTTGGCAAGATTTATACTAGTTGTATGGCCTGTACAACATGTCTCCTGTATCAATTTAACAATATAATAATACATAATACTCATACAGTAGAGTCTCACTTATCCAACATAAACGGGCCTGCAGGACGTTGGATAAGCGAATATGTTGGATAATAAGGAGAGATTAAGGAAAAGTAGATTAAACATCAAATTAGGTTATGATTTTACAAATTAAGCACCAAAACATCATGTTATACAACAAATTTGAAAGAAAAAGTAATTCAATATGCAGTAATGCTATGTAGTAATTACTGTATTTACGAATTTAGCACCAAAATATCACGATGTATTGAAAACATTGACTACAAAAATGTGTTGGACAGTCCAGAACGTTGGATAAGTGAGACTCCACTGTACATATAATATTGATAATATTGTGATGTAATACAATGAAATAATAATACACTATTATAATTGTATATTTATATTACATATAATATTTCTAATAATAGTGCGATAATAGCGGATAAATGGCTTTGATGGGCCGCATGTGGCCCGCGGGCCTTAGTTTGGGGACCCCTGTGCTATATTGATATAATTTATTGTATGTATATATAACTTGTACGCCGTCCTGAGTCCCCTTCGGGGCGAGAAGGGCGGGATATAAATATCGCTAATAAATAAAACAAAAGTATCCCCCAGAACTATGGGCAATGATGGCAAAGGAGTGTCATCCATCTGCACAAATTATAATGGCAATGTTTATTGGGAGGCTTTCAGTTTGCAAACTGAGTGGCTCAGCTCCATTTCTGCTCGCCAGTTGTATTGATAACCCAAAAAATTAACTCTGGGCCACACGACTAATGACTCATTACACGCTTCTCTCTTCCAGAAACAGCAGATGCCAGTCTCTGCGCTGCTGGTATAGCGTTTGTGTTGTGTAGAAGTGGCCTTCAGTGTCCAGTCCACGACCCAAAGCGAAACAAAGTAAACCCACCAGGGCACAAACTACAGAAATGTCCCCTTCTTTCCTGCTAGAACAAAACCCTCTCTCGCCTAAACCAATGCAGGAGATCGAAAAGATGCCATGGATGCAGCGCCTGGTTGTTCAGTTCACGCCACCCAGCTCCTGACAAAGAACCCGTGTCACCGAGAGGCAAAGTGCTCAGGGGGAGGGAAGGAGGGAGGCGCATCAGAAAGCCATGCAGGCAGCCAGAGAGATGCCTGCGGAAATGACTGGCAGCGGCTCTCCTCCGATTTTGCAAACAACACACAATCCTGCTGCTGTATACCACCCTCCGTCGGGGCTCAGCTGCCCACATTTGCACGATGGAGCAGGGAAACTGAGGCAGAAAAGAATAACTTCCTCGGCTTTTCTGGTAAAACACCACTGACCCCGTTACAAGGTAAACACCAACTTGCGGGGAGACAAGAGATGCTTCCAAAGGCGTGCCATTGCCCTACCTCCCCCATGCTTCTTCCCTGCTGCTGAATCACCTTTGTGCCCTCGTTTCAATAAATATGCGCGCTGACACACCTGCCGACAACACGCATGTGCCTCTCCCAATGTCTGCTGGCCTCTTCCACACTCCCTCTCCCAGTTCCTTATGCTCCTGGCAGAAGGAGACATTCTGACAAGAAATCTCAAAAGCCTCCATCATTCCTTAGAGATTCTCCCCTGGACGCTACAGTTTCCTCGCCTCCATTTATATCCCCAAGGCATGCCTGCAAAACATCGCTTTTTCCCGAAGCATGTCACAATAAACGCAGCCTCTCCAGCTGCCCCAAAACCCCATCACCTTGTGCCCTCACCAACTTGTCTAATGCCTTATTCTGGCTTTGTTTCATCCCCAACGTATTGATAAACCCAACATCCATGACTCCTCTTACCTATTTCCACTCCCCTCATTTTTATTCTTCCACCTCCAAATTATTTAAAACCGAACACCCTCTTCGCTTTGCTACCATCTGTTTTGAATAATGTTATCTTCAATTTCCCCAAAGCCTCGATTTGGGGGTATCTAATCCAAACATTCACAAACATCTAACCTACAAGCATCCACCTAATATTCACACCTCCCCTCAATTTTCTCCCATTCCAACCTCACCATTTTTGTAAACATCTATTTCTATTGACCAACAGCCAATTTACCAAAGAGGAGAGAAGGTGTGATGATAGTCCACATGCATTTATTTATTTACAGCATTTTTACCCCGCCTTTCTCACCCGAGGGGACTCAAGGCGGCTTACGTAAATTGGCAAAATTCAATGCCCAAAAACTACACTAACAGCTTATACAGATCAAAGTAACAGTACAGATTACATATACAGTAATATAATACACAATTTAAAAACATGTATATATTTGAGTCCATTCATCCAAGATCCTCATGCGTAAATCTTAGTCCAGACTAGGGGTCCCCAAACTATGACCCGTGGGCCACATGCGGCCCATCGAAGCTGTTTATCCGGCCCGCACAGCACAAAGGCAGAAGGGGGTTGGACTAAACGGTCCAAGGGGTCTCTTCCAACCCTTATTATTATTATTATTATTGACACAAAGACATAATATGACACAACAAATGAGATATATATGCTGGATTTCGTATCACAAAATCACAAGTCAAACACTTCCCAAGTTGTTGTTGTTGTTATTATTAAGATCGAGGCTGGGTGGGCATCTGTCAGGGGTGCTTTGCTTGTGCTTTTGGTGCACAAAGGAGAAGTGGGTTGACTAAATGGCCCAAGGGATCTCTTCCAATCCTCTCTATTATTACACAGTAAACAAGATAGATATGCTGAAATTCATATCACAAAATCTGGGTTTCTTTCACGATGATGCTATTTGTTGACATCCCGCTTTGCTCTTCTAAAAGAATCCTAGTGGACCACTTGGCCAAAGGGAAGAGAAGGTAGGATGACGACTCTTATTCATCCACAGAGGATTTCTATGATGCCTATGATAAACTAGAAAAGCTTTACTGTCATTGTGCTATTGCACAACGCAATTAAATGCCTTCCCCAGCACATACCACAAAACAACACACCCATTCCTCTACATTCTATTCATTATTGCACAGCCTCTAAAGTCACATCAATGTGAAACCGTGGAGTTCAACATAAATAATAATAACAATAATAATACATCACACAGTCCTAGGCACTTGGGAAGTGTCCGATGTGTGATCCAATACAACAGCCAGCAGAGTGTCTGTTGTCGACTCAACTTGTGTTTCAAATACAGTAGTCTCACTTATCCAAGCTAAACGGGCCAGCAGAAGCTTGGATAAGCAAATATCTTGGATAATAAGGAGGGATTAAGGAAAAGTCTATTAAACATCAAATTAGGTTATGATTTTACAAATTAAGCACCAAAACATGTTAAACAAATTTGACAGAAAAAGTAGTTCAATACGCAGTAATGTTATGTTGTAATTACTGTATTTACGAATTTAGCACCACAATATCACGATATATTGAAAACATTAACTACAAAAATGGCTTGGATAGTCCAGAAGCTTGGATAAGTGAAGCTTGGATAAGTGAGACTCTACTGTAATAATAAATAGTTATATCCCGCTTTTATCCTGCCTGGAACCCAAAGCGGCTTAGAACATATTAAAATCATGTAAACAACAATCAAATACATCGATAAAAGTATAAAACATTATAAAATAAACAGTTAAAACAACAACAATATACATAGTTACAGCTCTAGGCTTTCGTAGTTACAGCTCTGAGCTTTCTTAAGGCTGAGGTTCCCACAGCTAAACCAGTGGTCAAAATTTAAGGCCCCTTCCACATAGCTGAATAAAATCCCACATTATCTGCTTTGAACTGGGATATATGGCAGTTTGGACTCAGATAACCCAGTTCAAAGCAGACCTTGTGGGATTTTCTGCCTGGCTGTGTGGAAGGGCCCTAAGACACAAGTGAAGACCTATCTCTTCCAGCAGGCCTACGCAGACAGTCTTTAAACAGAAACATGAATTTTAATGTATGTCCTTTGTTTAATCTCTATTTTGTCCGTTTTAATATGCATTTCATAGAGATACGTTTTGGTATGTAATTTTTATGTAGGTACATTTTAGTGTGTGCATTGGCAGTGTTTTGGCTGTGTTTATGTATTTTGCTTTGTAACCTGCCTTGAGCCATGAAGAGAGGCAGTTAAGAAATACATTATTACTATTATGATATTATTATATTGTGGGATTTTCTGCCTTGATATTCTGGGTTCTACGGCTTCCCTATCTGTGATATCTATTTGATGTATGTCCTATTTGTAATAGACACTCCCTAAATCAGTTTTGATTATCGCCCAGATGTTATCCTATATTGGACCTTTAATGCCTGGATGATTAACATTTTAACTATGTCGATTTTAACTATGACTTGTTTAAATTGTTTGTAAATTAAGTTGTCTGGTGTCTAAATTGTTATTTTATGATTTTATGTGATATTGGGCTTGTTCCCCGCGTGAGCCGCCCGCGTCCTCAGCTGGGGAGATGGAGGCAGCATACAAAACTAAATTTATTATTTATTATTATTATGCGGGGGGGCCCTGGGTTATAAGAGTCCACGCTGACATATATTCCAGTTCAAAGCCCAAAGCAGCAAAGATGCGCCCCCTCCCCGCCCCCAAGGTTTTCTTTTTACTTCGGTGGAAGCTTTGGTGTTGCAACCTTTTTGTTTTGAAAGAAGCAGGCAGCAACGTGAATGGCCGTATGACAAAGATGACACTTTTTGCACATGACATTGAGCAGAAAATACTTTTTTGTTTGTTTCAGGAGGTGTACATTATGTTCCACACAGCTGGATAAAATCCACCTTGAACTGGATGATCTGATAGTGTGGACTCCGTGTCCTTCCAGACAGCCATAAAACCCAGAATATCAAGGCAGGAAATCCCACAAGATCTGCTTTGAACTGGGATAGCTGGAACTGCCATATATTCCAGTCCAATGTGGATGTATGGGCTCTTCCACACAGCCCTATAACCCAGAATATCAAGCCAGGAAATCCCACAACATCTGCTTTGAACTGGGATATATGGCAGTGTGGACTCAGATCACCTAGTTCAAAGCAGATCTTGTGAGATTTTATGCCTTGATACTCTGAGTTCTACGGCTACTTGGAAGGGCCAATACATCCACACTGAACTGGATGTCTCAAGTATGGCTGGTGGGAAGGAGGGAGAAGGCCTTTTCAGTGCAATAATAGACTTGGAATATGTATCATGACGACGAAACAGTCTTGGACTATGATTATTGGATGGCGTGATTTTAATGTTGAATGTCATGTTTTTAAAATGCTTAATATGTATCAATTTTAATTTAATTTACAGTAGTCTTACTTATCCAACATTCACTTATCCAACGATCTGAATTATCCAACACTGTCTGCCTTTTAGTAGGCAATGTTTTTGTAGTCAATGTTTTCAAAACATCGTGATATTTTGGTGCTACATTTGTAACTACAGTAATTACTACGTAACATTACCATGTATTGAACTACAGTAGAGTCTCACTTATTCAAGACTCGCTTATCCAACGAACTGAATTATCCAAGGAATTTTGTAGTCAATGTTTTCAAAACATCGTGATATTTTGGTGTTAATTTCCGTAACTACAGTAATTACTACGTAACATTACCATGTATTGAACTACAGTAGAGTCTCACTTATTCAAGACTCGCTTACCCAAGGTTCTGGATTATCCAAGGCATTTTTGTAGTCAATGTTTTCAATATATCGTTATATTTTGGTGCTAAATTCGTAAATACAGTAATTACAACATAGCATTACTGCCTATTGAATTACTTTTTCTGTCCAATTTGTTGTATAACATGATGTTTTGGTGCTTAATTCGTAAAATCATAATCCAATTTGATGTTTAATAGGCTTTTCCTTAATCCCTTATTATCCAACATATTCACTTATCCAACGTTCTGCCGGCCTGTTTATGTTGGATAAGTGAGACTCTACTGTATTTGTAAGCTTACTGTTGACATTGTTTTAAGGCATCTAATAGTTGCCATATGAAAGCTGCCTTGAGTCTCCTTCAGGGTAGAGAAAGGCGGGTATATATAGGGTAAATAAATCGATACACATAATAAAAGTGGAAATATGTATGTGGCAGGGTGTTCACTTATAGAGACAAGCTCCCACTTCCACAAACAACTATAGCTCCCACTACGCAGGAGACACCAATGGCCCTACGTCCAATGACATTGCAGGTTATTGCGAGCGACGTAAACATATCCAAGAGCCCTGTCAGTATCCTCCACAAACACCATCCTACCTGCCACCAAGTCATACAAGGACAATTTCATCCTAGATGTTCTGTTTTTCCTCCACCACAGACATCTCAGTGTTTCTGACTCTCCATTGGTGAGGTACTTGCACTACCTCTCCCATAACCCTTTCCTATTCTTTTCTATGGCACACAGCAAACAGAGGAACTGATCAGCAACTGAACATACTAGAGAGATTTCGGAGGAATTCACCATGATTTATGAGTTGTAGGGACTGGGATGTATAATTCACCTGAACTCCACCAATGATGGACCTGGAACTCACTTGGCACACACAACCCGCATGACCAACAAAAAATATTGGAGATCTACATCCAGACCCTACATCCAGAGTGCAGAATGAACCCAAACAAGGATGGATCCGGACCAAATTTGGCATGTAGACCCGATATGCCCACATTTTAATACGGGTGGGTTTTGAGGAGAATTGGCCTGGACGTTTTGGAGTTGTGGGTACTGGGATGTCTAGTTCACCTGCAATCTGAACTCCACAAAAGATGGAATTGGACCAAAGTTGGCACACAGAACCCTCATGACCAGCAAAAGATACTGGAGATCTTTGAGGGAAGTTCACCTTGATTTGAGGGAGTTGTAGTTCACTTACATCCGGAGAACCCAAACACTGATGGATCTGGACCACACTTGGCACAGAGATATACCGAAATGTGATTACTGGAGGCGTTTGAGGGGAACTGACCTCCCTTTTTGGGAGTTGTAGTTCACCCATAACCAGGGAAATTGTGACCTCCAACAATGATGGACATGGATCAAACTTGACACACAGAACCCCCATGACTAACTCAACCTACTGGAGGGGTTTGGAGGGGACTGACTCACTAGAGTTGTAGTTTATCATAGAACCAGAGAACACACTGAACCCCACCCATGATGCATGTAGATTACTGTATGTATATATACTAGTAAACCGCCCTGAGTCCCCTTCTGGGTGAGAAGGGTGGGATATAAATGTTGCTAATAATACAGTAGAGTCTCACTTATCCAAGCTAAACGGGCTGGCAGAACGTTGGATAAGTGAATATGTTGGATAATAAGGAGGGATTAAGGAAAAGCCTATTAGACATCAAATTAGGTTATGATTTTACAAATTAAGCACCAAAACATCACGTTATACAACAAATTTGACAGAAAAAGTAGTTCAATACGCAGTAATGCTATGTAGTAATTTATTTACAGCATTTATTGTATTTATTGTAATTACTGTATTTACGAATTTAGCACCAAAATATCACATTGCATTGAAAACATTTGACTACAAAAATGCATTAGATAATCCAGAAGCTTGGATAAGCAAGGCTTGGATAAGTGAGACTCTACTGTACTTGTAAACCTTTCGGGGTGAGAAGGGCGGGATATAAATGTTAATAATAATATTAATAACAACAAATAGATCAGGCCTGGGCCAACTTGGGCTCTCCCTCCAGGTGTTTTGGACTTCAACTCCCACAATTCCTAACAGCCTACCCTTTCGGAGAGAGAAGGGCGGGATATAAATGTTAATAATAAATATTAATAATAATAAATAGATCAGACTTGGGCCCTCCCTCCAGGTGTTTTGGACTTCAACTCCCACCATTCCTAACAGCCTACCCTTTCAGAATGAGAAGGGCGGGATATAAATGTTAATAATAATAATAATAAATATTAATAATAATAAATAGATCAGACTTGGGCCCTCCCTCCAGGTGTTTTGGACTTCAACTCCCACCATTCCTAACAGCCTACCCTTTCAGAATGAGAAGGGCGGGATATAAATGTTAATAATAATAATAATAAATATTAATAATAATAAATAGATCAGACTTGGGCCCTCCCTCCAGGTGTTTTGGACTTCAACTCCCACCATTCCTAACAGCCTACCCTTTCAGAATGAGAAGGGCGGGATATAAATGTTAATAATAATAATAATAAATATTAATAATAATAAATAGATCAGACTTGGGCCCTCCCTCCAGGTGTTTTGGACTTCAACTCCCACCATTCCTAACAGCCTACCCTTTCAGAATGAGAAGGGCGGGATATAAATGTTAATAATAATAATAATAAATATTAATAATAATAAATAGATCAGACTTGGGCCCTCCCTCCAGGTGTTTTGGACTTCAACTCCCACCATTCCTAACAGCCTACCGGCTGTTAGGAATGGTGGGAGTTGAAGTCCAAAACACCTGGAGGGAGGGCCCAAGTTGGCCCAGGCCTGATCCAGAGCAAACTTGCCCAACATGACAAACTTTATGTTCCTCAGGGTTGTCAGTTGTAGCTCACGCACATCCTTATCCATTTGGGACAATGACAAGGTAGTAAACAATTCACTCCTTTTCCTGTCAGGGAAAGAAACCCGCCATTGTTGGCCTCACCTCGAGCTCGGCGTCGGCGCTCTCGGCGCCTCCTCCGCCGACGATCTCGCTGGGCAGCTCGGCCAGGTCGGTGACGCGGATGAGGCCGTCGTGGAGGAAGATGGTCTCCTCCTTGACGGAGAGCCACTGGGCCGAGTCGGCGGCGGCGGTGGAGGCGGCGGCGTTGCCGGCCAGGCCGGCGGGGGAGCCCATGGCGGAGAGGGGCGGCGGGGAGAGCGGCGGCGGCGGCGGCGGAGGGGGCGGCGGCGGCGGGGCCTGGATGGGGGGCGCCGAGCGGGCCTCCTGCTGCCGCCGCCCTTGGCCCGGAGGAGACGGCGAGGACGGGAAGGGCGGGAGGGCGTCGAGGAGCGGCAGGAGGCGGGCGAGCGCCGAGGCGGGCCTCCTCAGCCCCCCACCATGGCGGGGAGGAGAAGGAGCCCCCGCCGCCGCCGCCGCCGCCGAGGAGCGCGGACGAGGCAAAGTGGCTCCGGGGGAGGCGGCGCGCAGGGGGCGCGGAGGAGGCGGCGTGCTTTCCGCTCCCGCGCCTCCCCCGCCAGCTGGCTCCACCCCGCTCCCCAACACCACCACCACCACCACCAGGCTCCGCCGCCGCCTCCCCTCAGGCAGGCCGCTGGCAGCGCGACGCCATGTTGGAGCGGCAGCAGCAGCACAGGCAGCGGCGGCGTCTGAGGGGAGAAGGCGAGCGACACCGGCATGCACCGCGCGCCAGGCGGAATGGAACGCCCCGCCCTCGCCACCACAACGCTCGCGCACGCGCCCTGCCAGCCGGGAGCTAAGAAGGCTCGGATTGGACGGCGGGGAGGGCCTTTGCTCAGGCGGCCCCGCCCGCCTCCTGTGCTCGGGAAACCCCGCCCACTCCTTCCTCAGAAGACTCCGCCCACTCCCTTGGCTCAAGACTAGGCTCTGCCCCTCCCCTTGGCTCAAGAGGCCCCGCCCTCCTCCTGTGCTCAGCAAGCCCCGCCCACTCCCTTGGCTCAAGACTAGGCTCTACCCATCCCCTTGGCTCAAGAGGCCCCGCCCTCCTCCTGTGCTCAGCAAGCCCCGCCCACTCCCTTGGCTCAAGACTAGGCTCTACCCATCCCCTTGGCTCAAGAGGCCCCGCCCTCCTCCTGTGCTCAGCAAGCCCCGCCCACTCCCTTGGCTCAAGACTAGGCTCTGCCCATCCCCTTGGCTCAGGAGGCCCCGCCCTCCTCTTGTGCTCAGCAAGCCCCGCCCACTCCCTTTCCTCAGAAGACTCCGCCCACTCTCTTGGCTCAAGACTAGGCTCTGCTCAACCCCCTTGGCTCAGGAGGCTCCGCTCACCTTTGCTCAGGCGGCCCCGCCCTCCCTCTTGGCTCAGGAAGCCCCGCCCACCCTTTTGGCTCAACACTACTCTGCTCATCCCCTTGGCTCAGGAGGCCCCGCCCTTGGCTCAGGAAGCCCCGCCCACCCTCTTGGCTCAACACTACTCTGCTCACTCCCTTGGCTCTGGAGGCCCCGCCTACTCCCTCGCCTCAAGACTTGGCTCAGGAGGCTCCGCCCACATTTTCTCAGAAGGCCCTGCCCACTCACTTGGCTCAAGACTGGGCTCTCTTCATACCTTGGGCTCAGCAAGCCCCGCCCACCCTCTTGGCCCCAGACTACTCTGCTCGCCCCCTTCGCCCTGGAGCCCCCGGTGGCGCAATGAGCCGTCAGGACTGCCGGGTTCGAATCCAGCCAGAGCGACTTTTGCAGTTTCTCACAGAAAAAAAAACAAAACCTTTGCTCAGGAGGCGCCGCCCATGCCTTAACTCAAAACTAGACTCGGCCCCGCCCTTTGCTCAGGAGGCTCCGCCCACCCGCTCGGCTCTAAACTACCCTGCTTCCCCCTTGGCTCGGGCGGCCCCGCCCTCCTCCTTTGCTCAGGAAGCTCCGCCCAGTCCCTTAGCTCTGGAGGCCCCGCCCACTCCCTGGCGGAGAGACGGCTGTCAGTGTTCCACGCCTTGACTCAGGAGGCTCCGCCCACCGCCTATTCTTAGGAGGCCCCGCCCAGTCCCTTGGCTCAGGAGGCCCCGCCCTCCTCCTAGGAATTTGGATTTGGGAGTGTTTATACATACACACACACACATATATATTTGGGGGTTTGGAATGTATTTCCACCATGGTTTTGATATTGCTTACAAGTTGGATAATACATTTATTATTTTACTCTATTTATTATTACATTTATTATTTTACTGCATTTTTATTATTATTACATTTATTATTTCACTCTGTTATCATTAAAAGGATACATAAGCACATTGACATTGAAGAAGATGAAAATAATGATTTAATCAGAGTTGAACAGTCCTATCTTAAATTACAGTTTGATGTAAAGATTCAAAAACATTGAAACTATTGAGGCCTCAATTAATGTAATTTTATTGGTATCTCGGCTTATACTGGAGTCAATGTTTCCCCAGTTTTTTTGTGGTAAAATTAGGTGCCTTGGCTTATATTCAGGTTGGCTTATACTTGAGTATATATGGTATGTTTTTTGTGGACAAATTTGGTGTAATTTGGTTCAGTGGTTTTGTTGTTTACTCCATGGGAAAATGCAAATTACATTTATATATATACTAGCTGTGCCCGGCCACGCATTGCTGTGGTGAAGTATGGTGGTATGGGAAATAATAATATAATAATTATTTTATTTTTGTATCCCGCCACCATCTCCCCAGAGGGACTCGGGACGGCTTACAGATATAAAACCAACATACAATAATATCAAATACAAAAACACACAAATAAATTTAAAAGGCATTAAAAATCAGTAATAAAGTATTGAGGAATTGGTGGTAGTTAATAATAATAATAATAATAATAATAAGTTAAGGTAAAGGGTAAAGGTTTTCTCCTGACATTAAGTCCATTATAAATGGGTTATATAGCTGTGTGGAAGGGCCTTGAGTCTACACTGCCATATAATCCAGTTAAAATCAGATCATCTGTATTTTATAGGCAGTGTGGAAGAGGCCTAAGTGAGGCCTAACTCTGCCTGTCCCCTGGGCTGAGTGGGTTGCTAGGAGACCAAGTGGGTGGAGCTTAGCCTTTAACTGGCAGCAATTGGATAAAAACAATTATTCCTCTCCCTCTAATTAGGACTTTATTTTTCTTTTCTTTTTGTTGTATGAACATAGAGGCATTGATGAGGGGTTGTGCTGCCAAGTTTAGTGTTTTTGGGATATGTAGTTTTGTTGTTTTGTCCTAGGCCGAAATTTCATTACCCTTTTATATATATACTAGCTGTGCCCAGCCACGCATTGCTGTGGCAAAGTGGTGGTGGTATTGGTTTAAAATTGTTGTGTAATTTTTATTTGACGTTATTTGCATTTTTTTTATTAATTTTATTGTAAGTTATATTTTTATTTATTACATTTTATTACTTGTATTATTTTTAGTTATTTTCTGTTATAGTATTTTATTGTATTCATTTTTTAGTGTTTTTTATTATTTTTTATTGGGTTGCTAGGAGACCAAGTGGGTGGAGCTTAGCCTTCTAACTGGCAGCAATTGGATAAAAGCAATTATTCCTCTCTCTCTAATTAGGACTTTATTTTTCTTTTCTTTTTGTTATATCAACCTAGAGGCGTGGATGATGGGTTGTGTTGTCAAATTTCGAGGTTTGGGGGCCTGTCGTTTTGTTGTTTTGTGGGTCGCCGTGATGCCATCACTCTTTTATATCTATAGATACAGTAGAGTCTCACTTATCCAACATAAATGGGCCGTCAGAACGTTGGATAAGCGAATATGTTGGATAATAAGGAGGGATTAAGGAAAAGTAGATTAAACATCAAATTAGGTTATGATTTTACAAATTAAGCACCAAAACATCATGTTTAACTACAAATTTGACAGGAAAAGTAGTTCAATACGCAGTAATGCTATGTAGTAATTACTGTATTTACGAATTTAGCACCAAAATATCACGATGTATTGAAAACATTGACTACAAAAATGCCTTGGATAATCCAGAATGTTGGATAAGCGAGTGTTGGATAAGTGAGACTCTACTGTAGATTTTTTTTTGCCTCTCTTTTGAGGCGACCTCCATCAATATATGTTTTTAAACATTCTGAAAAGTGAAATCTCAGTGTTTCCATTCGATAGAAGGGACATCCTTTGACTACGGTGTAATATATCACGCAACATCGTTGTCGTGATTGCGATTGTCTCCGTCACGATTACTAATTTTTGCACAGTTGCCGGAGAGACATTCCCACTGTTCTGAATGTAGAACTTAGAACTTCCCAAGACAATGGATGTTGCTGTTTCTAGTCTAGCCTCACTCACTAGAAAAGCATTCAATGTTTAAAGCAACATCCTGAAATATTCTGCATTATTATTATTATTATTATTATTATTATTATTATTATTATTATTATTATTTACTAGCTTGGATACCCGCCGTTGCCTGGTTATTTGATATACAGGATGTATTTTCATTCATTGGACCAAATTTGGCACAAATGCTCAATATGTCCAAATGTGAACACTGCTGGAGTTTGGGGGAAATAGACCTTAACTTTTGGGAGTTGTAGTTGCTGGGATTTATAGTTCGCCTACATTCAAAGAGCACTCAGAACTCAAACAATAATATACCTGGACCAGACTTGGCACAAATGCTCAATATGCCCAAATGTGAACACTGCTGGAGTTTGGGGAAAATAGACCTGGACTTGATACCTTCACGGATTGACTTTTCAGCTCATATCTACTTAATCCTAATCAAGCTTGCTAATGGCAACATTTACACATGCTTCAAACAGACAAACAAACGGATATATACATATACATACACACACACACACTCCTCTTGCTTCACTTCCTCTATGCAGATACCCTCACTGATTGACTTTGCAGCTTCATGGCTACTCAATGCTAATCAAGCTTGCTATTCGCAATATTCACAAGGGTTCTTTTTCCCACCCTGGACATTATTCCATATCCAATTGCTACCTCTGTGCAAATACCCTCACTGATTGACTTTGCATTTACGAATTTGGCACCAAAATATCACAATATATTGAAAACATTGACTACAAAAATGGCTTGGATAATCCAGAGGCTTGGATAAGCGAGGCTTGGATTAGTGAGACTCTACTGTATATATATATACCACTTGCTACCTCTGTGCAAATACCCTCACTGATTGACTTTGGAAACTTTGTGGCTACTCAAATTACTAATTGCAGCATTCACACTTGCTTCATACAGACAAAGGTCTTTTCTCCCAACCTGGACATTATTGCACAGATAGACAGATAGACAGACATACACTCTACTTGCTTCACTACCTCTATGCAGATACCCTCACTGATTGACTTTGCAGCTTCATGGCTACTCAATGGCCTTCCAGTTGTCCCAATTTATCCTCTACTTTTCCAACTTTACACAGCAACCTCTCATGGCGTATGTATATACAGTATATATCAAAGAATAATGTCTGTGTTTCCAGGCGGAACAATGAGCGGCTTTATGGGCGGCATGAAGAAACCACAGATGTGTCCTTGAGGGAAAATGGGAGCTGGGCTTCTTTCTGATGGATGGAGGACGTCTCCAGATAACATGGCACCTGCCTTGGAAGGTTTCCCACTGGTCTGATTTCGATGAAAGTGAGAGTTTATCTCTCAATGGGCCTTTCCTGGCGACCGACACATCAAAGACTACGTGTTATGCTTATAGTTCGATTACAATTTTCTATTTATTGATGTGCATTCTGTTTTATTATTATTATTATTCCCATCCTCTTTTCTTGTGTCAACTCCACCTGGACCAAGGAGAGAGAGATAAAGAGAGAGAGAGAGAGAGAGAGAGAGAGAGAGAGAGATTGAGATTGGGTGAAACTCCATAGGAAAGTATTGGGTGAATCCCCATAGGAATGCATTGGGGTAATCCCCATATTAATGCAATGGGGTAATAACCATAGGAATGCATTGGGTGAATCCCCATAGGAATGCATTGGATGAGACCCCCATAGGAATGCATTGAGTGAATCCCCATAGGAATGCACTGGGTGACTCCCCATAGGAATGCATTGGGTGAATCCCCATTGGAAAGCATTAAGTAAGTCCCCATAGGAATGCATTGGGTGAATCCCCATAGGAATGCACTGTGTGAGTCTGTCATAGGAATGCATTGGGTGAATCCCCATAGGAATGCATTAGATAAGTCCCCCATAGGAATGCATTGGGTGAATCCCCATAGAAATGCATTGGATAAGTCCCCATAGGAATATATTGGGTGAATCCCCATAGGAATGCATTGGATGAGTCCCCCATAGGAATGCATTGGGTGAATCCCCATAGGAATATATTGGGTGAGTCCCCATAGGGATGCATTGGGTGAATCCCCATTGGAAAGCATTAGGTAAGTCCCCATAGGAATGCATTGGATGAATCCTCATAGGAATGCCTTATCTAGGCCATTGTTGTTGTTGTTGTTGTTGTTGTTGTTGTTGTTGTATGACACAGCAAACAAGATAGACATGCTGGATTTCATATAATAATAATAATAATAATTTCAATAATAATAATAATAATAATAATAATAAGAAATCCAGCATATATATATCTCATTTGCTGTGTCATACTATGTATTTGTGTCAATAATAACAATAATAATATGAAATCCAGCAGATATATATCTCGTTTGCTGTGTCATACTATGTCTTTGTGACAATAATAATAATAATAATAATAATATGAAATCCAGCATGTATATATATACTATGACTTTGTGTCAATAATAATAATAATAATACAAAATCCAGCAGATATATATCTCATTTGCTGTGTCATACTATGTCTTTGTGTCAATAATAAAAACAATAATAATACGAAATCCAGCATATATATATCTCGTTGTCTTTGTGTCAATAATAATAATAATACGAAATCCAGCATATATATATATATCTCGTTTGCTGTGTCATACTATGTCTTTGCGTCAATAGTAACAATAATAATACGAAATCCAACATATATATATCTCGTTTGTGTCAATAATAACAATAATAATAATAATACGAAATCCAGCATATATATATATATCTCGTTTGCTGTGTCATACTATGTCTTTGTGTCAATAGTAACAACAATAATAATACGAAATCCAACACATATATATCTCGTTTGTGTCAATAATAACAATAATAATAATACGAAATCCAGTATATATATATCTCGTTTGCTGTGTCATACTATGTCTTTGTGTCAATAGTAACAACAATAATAATACGAAATCCAAAATATATATATCTCGTTTGTGTCAATAATAACAATAATAATAATAATAATACGAAATCCAGTATATATATATCTCGTTTGCTGTGTCATACTATGTCTTTGAGTCAACAATAATAACAATAAGAAATCCAACATATATATATCTCGTTTGTGTCAATAATAACAATAATAATAATACAAAATCCAGTATATATATATCTCATTTGCTGTGTCATACTATGTCTTTGTGTCAATAGTAACAACAATAATAATACGAAATCCAACATATATATATCTCGTTTGTGTCAATAATAACAATAATAATAATAATAATACGAAATCCAGTATATATATATCTCGTTTGCTGTGTCATACTATGTCTTTGAGTCAACAATAATAACAATAATAAGAAATCCAACATATATATATCTCGTTTGTGTCAATAATAACAATAATAATAATACAAAATCCAGTATATATATATCTCATTTGCTGTGTCATACTATGTCTTTGTGTCAATAGTAACAACAATAATAATACGAAATCCAACATATATATATCTCGTTTGTGTCAATAATAACAATAATAATAATAATACGAAATCCAGTATATATATATCTCGTTTGCTGTGTCATACTATGTCTTTGAGTCAACAATAATAACAATAATAAGAAATCCAACATATATATATCTCGTTTGTGTCAATAATAACAATAATAATAATACAAAATCCAGTATATATATATCTCATTTGCTGTGTCATACTATGTCTTTGTGTCAATAGTAACAACAATAATAATACGAAATCCAACATATATATACAATAATAATACGAAATCCAACATATATATATCTCGTTTGTGTCAATAACAACAACAATAATAATAATAATACGAAATCCAGTATATATATATCTCGTTTGCTGTGTCATACTATGTCTTTGAGTCAACAATAATAACAATAATAAGAAATCCAACATATATATATCTCGTTTGTGTCAATAATAACAACAATAATAATAATACGAAATCCAGTATATATATATCTCGTTTGCTGTGTCATACTATGTCTTTGAGTCAACAATAATAACAATAATAAGAAATCCAACATATATATATCTCGTTTGTGTCAATAATAACAATAATAATAATACAAAATCCAGTATATATATATCTCATTTGCTGTGTCATACTATGTCTTTGTGTCAATAGTAACAACAATAATAATACGAAATCCAACATATATATATCTCGTTTGTGTCAATAATAACAATAATAATAATAATAATACGAAATCCAGTATATATATATCTCGTTTGCTGTGTCATACTATGTCTTTGAGTCAACAATAATAACAATAATAAGAAATCCAACATATATATATCTCGTTTGTGTCAATAATAACAATAATAATAATAATAATACGAAATCCAGTATATATATATCTCGTTTGCTGTGTCATACTATGTCTTTGTGTCAATAATAATGATAATACGAAATCCAGCATTTGCTCCATTGTAAACACTGATCATAGGCTTGCTTTGCATAGATCTTGAATGCTTTCCATGTTGCGAGGCCTCTTTTGAACCAATGTTACCATTTTGCAATGTCTCCATCCGAAGACACTTCAAGGCCGCAATTAAACACTGGATGACAGATCTATGCGAGACCAAAAAACCATTCCAGATAGTGGACACCTGGGCCTGGGTTTTTGTAACCAATTGCAAAAGCAGTTGCAATGGGGATGTTGTCTTGCTTGGGCTCCTTGGCATTTATTTGGAGAGAGTTCATCTGCTCAGATCTGTCTCCACGCTCCTTGGGACAAGAATCCAGTGCTAACTATGGTAAATATATATCTATTTATCTACATATATCCACTTCTCTTTGAACGGAGATTGTAAATTTGGCCCTCAATCCACATGAACTGGATTATATGCGTCTCCACTGCCAGATAATCCAGTTCAAAACTCATCTGGATTGTATTTGGCAGCATAGAATGGGCCATTGGTTGGATCTATACTTTCCCCCTATATCTCAGGATCTGAACTGGATTATGTGTGTCTACACTGGCAGATAATCCAGTTCAAAGCAGAGCATCTGGATTGTATTTGGCAGCATAGAAGAGACCATTGGCTAGTATATATCATATATCATACTTCTGATCATATATAATTACTTCTGATAATATATAACAGCATCTCATGCTATACTGTTTTATTATTGTACATGTGTACATTTTGAAGTTGTATTGAAATACTTTTAAAAGTTTTATATTTATACTAGCTGTGCCCAGCCACGCGTTGCTGTGGCAAAGTGGGGGTGGAATTGGTTAAAAATTGTTGTGTAATTTTTATTTGACGTTATTTGTATTTTTTATTAATTTTATTGTAAGTTATCTTTTTATTTATTATATTTTATTATTTTCTTGTATTATTTTTAGTTATTTTCTGTTATTATAGTAGTTTATTGTATTAATTTTTTAGTGTTTTTAATTTTTTTAGTGTTTTTTATTATTTTTTATTGGGTTGCTAGGAGACCCAAGTTGGAGGAGCTTAGCCTTCTAACTGGCAGCAATTGGATAAAAGCAATTATTCCTCTCCCTCTAATTAGGACTTAATTTTTCTTTTCTTTTTGTTGTATCAACCTAGAGCCGTGGATGATGGGTTGTGTTGTCAAATTTTGAGGTTGGGAGGCCTGTAGTTTTGTTGTTTTGTGGGTCGCTGTGATGCCATCACTCTTTTATATATATAGATTATATTATATTAATTTATTTAGTGTATGTGTGTGTGTGTATATTGTATTTGGCAGCGTAGAAGGGGCCATTGGTTGGATCTATACTTTCTCCCTATGCCCCAGAATCTGAACTGGATTATATGTGTCTACACTGGCAGATAATCCAGTTCAAAGCTCATCTGGATTGTATTTGCCAGTATAGAAGAGACCATTGGTTGGATCTATACTTTCCGCCTATGTCCCAGGATCTGATCCCAGATGAGCTGCTCTGAACTGGATTATATGCGTCTACACTGCCAGATAATCCAGTTCAAAGCTCATCTGTATTGTATTTAGCAGCATAGAAGAGACCATTGGTTGGATCTATACTTTTTCCTTATATCTCAGGATCTGAACTGGATTATATGCGTCTACACTGCCAGATAATCTGGGATAAGCAGATAACCAGGGATATATCCGTCCTGAGTCCCCTTGGGGATATAGGGTGGAATACAAATAAAGTTGTTGTTGTTGTTGTTGTTGTTGTTGTTGTTGTTGTTGTTATTATTATTATTATTTTATTACACAGCAAACAAGATAGATATTATTATTATGATTAGATTATTATTAGATAGATTATTATTATTATTATTATTATTATTATTATTATTATTATTATTATTTTATTATGACACAGCAAACAAAATAGACATGCTGGATTTCATGTCACAAAATCACAAGCCGAACACTTCCCAAGTGTCTAGGACTGTGTGATGTATTTTCGGATGATGCGCGCAGATCTCAGTAGGGTGGCCTTTTGCAGTTGGCAGATTGTGATTTTGTCAATGTCTATTGTTTCCAAATGCCGGCTGAGATCTTTTGGCAGGGCATCCAGTGTGCCCATCACCACCGGGACCACTTGCACTGGTTTCTGCCAGAGTCTTTGAAGTTCAATATTATTATTATTATTATTATTATTATTATTATTATTATTATTATTATTATTATTATTATTATATTATTATTATTATTATTATTATTATTATGACACAGCAAACAAAATAGACATGCTGGATTTCATGTTACAAAATCACAAGTCGAACACTTCCCAAGTGTCTAGGACTGTGATGTATTTTCGGATGATGCGTGTAGATCCCAGTAGGGTGGCCTTTTGCAGATGGCAGATTGTGATTTTGTCAATGTCTATTGTTTCCAAATGCCGGCTGAAATCTTTTGGCATGGCACCCAGTGTGCCCATCACCACCGGGACCTCCTGCACTGGTTTCTGCCAGTCTTTGAAGTTCAATCTTATTATTATTATTATTATTATTATTATTATTATTATTATTATTATTATTATTATTATATTATGACACAGCAAACAAGATAGACATGCTGGATTTCATATCACAAAATCACAAGCCGAACACTTCCCAAGTGTCTAGGACTGTGATGTATTTTCGGATGATGCGCGCAGATCTCAGTAGGGTGGCCTTTTGCAGTTGGCAGATTGTGATTTTGTCAATGTCTATTGTTTCCAAATGCCGGCTGAGATCTTTTGGCAGGGCACCCAGTGTGCCCATCACCACCGGGACCACCTGTACTGGTTTCTGCCAGAGTCTTTGCAGTTCAATCTTATTATTATTATTATTATTGACACAACTACGTTGTATAACACAGCAAACAAGATAGATATGCTGGATTTCGTATCACAAAATCACAAGTCGAACACTTCCCAAGTGTCTAGGACTGTGTGATGTATTTTCGGATGATGCGTGTAGATCCCAGTAGGGTGGCCTTTTGCAGTTGGCAAATCGTAATTTTATTATTATTATTATTATTATTATTATTATTATTATTATTATTATTATTAGATTGGCTAATGGACTAATGTGCCAACATCGTTGTTGTTGTTGTTGTTTTATTATTATTATGATTATTATTATTATTAGATTGGCTAATGGACTAATGTGCCAACATCGTTGTTGTTGTTGTTGTTTTATTATTATTATGATTATTATTATTATTAGATTGGCTAATGGACTAATGTGCCAACATCGTTGTTGTTGTTGTTTTATTATTATTATGATTATTATTATTATTAGATTGGCTAATGGACTAATGTGCCAACATCGTTGTTGTTGTTGTTGTTGTTGTTGTTTTATTATGATGATGATGATGATTATTATTAGATTGGCTAATGGACTAATGTGCCAACATCGTTGTTGTTGTTGTTGTTGTTGTTGTTGTTGTTTTATTATTATGATGATGATTATTATTATTAGATTGGCTAATGGACTAATGTGCCAACATCGTTGTTGTTGTTGTTGTTGTTTTATTATTATGATGATGATGATTATTATTAGATTGGCTAATGGACTAATGTGCCAACATCGTTGTTGTTGTTGTTGTTGTTGTTGTTGTTGTTGTTGTTGTTGTTATTATTATTATTATTATTATTATTATTATTATTATTATTATTATTATAATATAGGGGCACTGCAAGCTCATTTTGGGCTCTTCTTTTTCAAGCTTCCTTGATTTTTGCCTTGTCCAACAGCGCCACCTACTGGCAAATCATGGTAGTGAAGAGCATTTTTGAAAAAGAGTTTGAAATGTTTTGAACAAAGCTTGCACTTGAACTCACTTATTTTTAGGAACACTGCCAACCCATCATTGTTTGGGTTCATCGCGTTCTACAACTCCTCTACATTCCTCAGTTTGGAGTCACAAGGCTCAGACTTGAATGCAGGGTGAACTACAACTCCCACCATGTGGAGTCAATCACCAAACTCCTCCAGTTAAGTTTAGTTGCAGCTGAGTTCTGCTGTGTTTGTTCTGCAGTGGGCGTGGCCATGCAAATTCCACATCTATGGAGAACCCTGTGGTGGAAGAAAAAGCAAAATCTAGGATGAAATGGTCCCCAAACGAAAACATTCCTTGGGTGGTGGGACGTAGCGTTTGGAAAGGACATTGGAAGGGGTTGGGATACATTTTCATGGCGCTCGCTGTAACCGAAATGTCAGTGGAAAAGAGTGACTTGCTAGCTCCTTAACAGTGGGAACTACAGCCTGGCCACTTGTGCTCAAAAGTATCAGAAGCTGGAAGTGTTCCCCTGTCTTTTTTGTAC
Source organism: Anolis carolinensis (assembly GCF_035594765.1). Taxonomy (NCBI): domain Eukaryota; kingdom Metazoa; phylum Chordata; class Lepidosauria; order Squamata; family Anolidae; genus Anolis; species Anolis carolinensis. The sequence continues at coordinate 2,083,926 of NC_085847.1, forward strand.
GAAGACTCCTTTGGTTGTCAGCAAACCCAAGGACAGTTATGGCTTGGAAGACAGGCACTGTTTTGCATTTTGGGAAAGTGATCTGATTTCCCCAGAATCTCAGCGGAACAGGATTAGACTGCTTGTATCCCAGCCTTCCTGTAAATACAAGACTAGTTTTTCGTGGTTCTCCCTCCCTTGTGGATGGGACATTTCTGTGGAAGTCAAAGGGAAGGTGGTGGTCATCAGTTTTAAACATCATTTTAAATTCTATTTATTACTAGTTTGGGGGTTATTTGAAATAGACATATCTTTGAATGACACCTGTGCCATATATGGGTTTTCACTTTTATTACAAATATATTGTATTATTAGTATATTGACTGCATGGAGCACCATTACCTTCCCGCCGGATCAGTACCTATTGATCTACTCACATTTGCATGTTTTTGAACTGCTTGGTTGGCAGGAGCTGGGGCTAACAGCAGGAGCTCACCCCACTCCCCAGATTTGAACTGACTACCTATTGGTTAGCAAGTTCAGTGGTTTAACCTGCTGTCCCAACAGGGGCTCCCATGGAGTACAGGAGCCATGTCTAAATATATAGTATTATTTTATTATGATACAGCAAACAAAATATGCTGGATTTCGTATCACAAAATCACAAGTCGAACACTTACCAAGCATCTAGGACTGTGTGATGTATTTTCGGATGATGAGCACAGATCCCAGCAGGGTGGCCTTTTGCAGTTGGCAGATCGTGATTTTGTCAATGTCTATTGTTTCCAAATGCCGGCTGAGATCTTTTGGCACGGCACCCAGTGTGCCCATCACCACCGGGACCACCTGCACTGGTTTCTGCCAGTCTTTGAAGTTCAATCTTAAGGTCCTGCTAGCGGCTGAGTTTTTCCTGTTGTTTTTATTATTTTTTTACTACATTTATATCCCGCTCTTCTCACCTCGGAAGGGACTCAGAGCGGCTTACAAATCAAATGTACATACAATATATTATTAGCATAGCACAATATAAGCATTAAATTACTATATTGTACTATATCATTATATGGTAATATTATTAGTAATATTACATTTAATATATTATTAGTATACTTTTGTACTACATTATCAATATTACAAGTATATACAATATATTATATATTTATAATTATATAATTAAATACTATATATTAATGATTGTATATTTTAATAGTCTCGCTTATCCAACGTAAACGGGCCGGCAGAACGCTGGATAAGCGAATATCTTGGATAATGAGAGAATAAGGAAAAGCCTATTAAATATTAAATTAGGTTATGATTTTACAAATTAAGCACCAAAACATCATGTTATTCAACAAATTTGACAGAAAAAGTAGTTTAATGTGCAGTAATGCTATGTAATAATTACTGTATTTACGAATTTAGCACCAAAATATCACAATATTTTGGGTGAAAAACTCGGGGCTAGGTCTGGTGTTATTGTTGTTTTTATTGTTATTTTAAAGCTAAGTGTATTATTTTAATCTATTTCTGTAAACCGCTCTGAGCCAAACTGGGAGTAGCGGCATACAAGTCTAATACATAAATAAATTTATTGAAAACATTGACTACAAAAATGCGTTGGATAATCCAGAATGTTGGATAAGCGAGGCTTTGATAAGTGAGACTCTACTGTATGTGAAAGGCTGCCATAAGAATGAGGGAGCAATTTTCTTGCTGCCCTGGAAACTGGGCTCTCTTCAACACTGCCATATAATCCAGGTTATTTTTGAACTGGACTATACGAGTCTACACTGCCATATAACCCAGTTCAAAGCATAGAATGGCAGCATGGAATGGAGCCATGAGTTCCAATTGCAGGAAAGGAGATTCCACCTAAACATTGGGAAGAACATTTTGACTGTAAAAAAGAGCTTTCGAACAGCGGAACTCTCTGCCTTGGGATTGTTGTGGAAACTCCTCCCCCCTTGGAAGCTTTGAAACTGAGGCTGGATGGCCATCTATCAGGGGTGCTTTGATTGTGCAGAAGGGGAAAAAAAAGAGACCAACACAAGCTTTGGGAGGGATTTCCTCAAATGTTTATTGCAATGCTTCCATACTGTTTAGAAAACCAATTTGTGAGGATAAACACCATTGGAAAGGGAGAAAGTTGAGCGCAGGTAGCCCCGGAGCTGAGGCGTCTTCTTGACGATGGGCAGGAGCTGCGAGTCCACGGCCTTCTGGTCCGCCTTGCGCCGCTCGGTCACCTCGTATTTCTGGGAAAATGGGAAGAACAGGCTTTTCTTAATGGACACCGAAAAGGAGCTTCACAAAAATAATAGTTGCAAACGGGGAGCACATGCAAAAGAGCCAACACAGTTCATCCAGCATCTAGTTGTTGTTATTATTACTAGCTTGTGTACTCGGTGTTGTCTGGGTTATTTGAAAAAGTCATTTTTTATTTGTCCAAATTGCATAAGGTTGTGGGTGAACTACAACTCACACCATGCCAAGTTAACCCCAAGAAACTCCAATCAGTACTTAAAAGTTTGTTATGTTGGGTAAGTTTGCATCACAGGTGTGGTTCAGTAGGGTGACCTACAACTCCCACTACAATGAGTCAGTCCCCTCCAACCCCTCCAGTAGGTTGAGTTAGTCATGAGGGTTCTGTGTACCAAATTTGGTCCAGGTCCATCATTGGTAGAGGTCACAGTTTCTTTGGTTGAAGGTGAAAAATGGCTTGGATAATCCAGAAGCTTGGATAAGCAAGTGTTGGATAAGTGAGACTCTACTGTACTTAATATTTATAATAATGTTATAATGTAATACAATGTTATACAACTAATAATATAATATTAATTATATATTAAATGTAATATTACTAATAATATTACCATATAATGCTATAGTACAATATAGTAATTTAATGCTTATATTGTGCTATGCTAATATATTGTATGTACATTTGATTTGTAAGCCGCTCTGAGTCCCCTTTGGGGTGAGAAGAGCGGGATATAAATGTAGTAAATAAATATAATATTACTAGCTGTGCCCGGCCACGCGTTGCTGTGGCGAAGTATGATGGTATGGGAAATAAAGTATTGAGGAATTGGTGGTAGTTAAAGTAAAGGGTCCCCTGGGCTGAGTGGGTTGCTAGGAGACCAAGTGGGCGGAGCTTAGCCTTCTAACTGGCAGCAATTGGATAAAAACAATTATTCCTCTCCCTCTAATTAGGACTTTATTTTTCTTTTCTTTTTGTTGTATCAACCTAGAGGCATGGATGAGGGGTTGTGCTGTCAATTTTTGAGGTTGTGGGGTGTTTACTTTTGTTGTTTTGTCCGCTGCCGTGATGCCATCACTCTTATATATATAGATATTATCATATCATATTATCACATATTATTATAATATCCCACCTTCTCCCACCAAAGCAGCTCACAATTAAAAGTATTACAATACAACTTAAAATGTACAATATTCAAATATCTCTTGGATATTTGGAAGCTGCTTTATGCTGGTTTAGAAAAGGAGACTGGCACCGCCGCAAGTGCAGACGGCAAAAGGACCCGTACCTCTTTTTCGGTGTCAAAGATTTCACCCTCCTGGTGCTTGGGCTTGCGCAGCTTCTTCTTCTTGAAATAGACGTCGTTGAGGTGCTTGGGGAGCTTCACGCTGGAAATGTCGACCTTGGTGGACGTGGCAATGACAAACTTCTGGTGAGCCCTTCGCAGAGGCACGCGGTTGATAGCCAGGGGCCCTGGAGGCAGGACAGAGAAATAAAATGAGACTCGGAGGTTGCTCACAGAGGTCCTATGGCTGAGAGAGTGTGACTCGCCCAAGGCTACACAGTGGGTTGCCATGATGGATCAGGGGTTCACAATGCGGGCACTAAGGACTCTGAGTCCAATGCTGAAATATCTATGCCAGCAATTCGTGTCTGTTGGAGGCAAGTGTGAATGTTACAAATGGCCAGCTTGATTAGCATGGAATAGCCTTGCAGCTGCAAAGTCAATCAGTGAGGGTATCTGCATAGAAGTCTGTCGGAAACTAGGCAAATGGGGTTTATATATCTGTGGAATCATGTCCAGGGTGGGAGAAAGAACTCTTGGTCTGAAGATTGAAGTACCAACTATACTGCTCCAGGGCACTGAACATGTTTTAATTGTTTTTAAATTGTTGTATGCTTTTTTGATGTATTTATTGCTGTGTTTGAATTTGTTTTTACTGTTGTATTTTTATATTGTTTGGACATGGTCCCAAAACATCACAATGTATTGAAAACGTTGACTACAAAAACTGTTGGATAAGTGAGACTCTACTGTATTACTAATATTACCATATAATGATATAGTACAATATAGTAATTTAAACCTTATATTGTGCTATGCTAATATATTGTATGTACATTTGATTTGTAAGGTGCTCTGAGTTCCCTTCGGGGTGAGAAGAGCAGGATATAAATGTAGTAAATAAATAAATAATACATTAGATGGGAGCTGTTCGCTGGCCTGGATTGTTTCCTGTCTGGAATTCCCGTTTTAGAGTTTTTAAATACTGGCACTGAACAAAATCTGGCTCCCAGTATTAAAAAAACTTCTAAAATCTGGACAGTAAATAAAGAGCATCTCTCAAAAAATCTGGGGAATTCCAGACAGGAAACAATCAGGGCCAGCTAACACTTCTCAACGAAGGATTCCCCCAGCAGGAAGCAGCTAGGCTTTGAAGATGCAAGGCTATTCCATGCTAATCAAGGTGTTAAATTGCCCCGGTGGCATAGTGGGTTAAAGCCTTGCGAATTGAAGGTTGGGTTGCTGACCAGAAGGCTGCCAGATTGGAATCCAACCCACGGAGAACATGGATAAGCTCCCTCTACCAGCTCCAGCTCCATGCGGAGACATGAGAGAAGCCTCCAACAAGGATAGTAAAAATATCAAAATATCAGGGTGTCCCATGGGTAACGTCCTTGCAGACGGCCAATTCTCTCACACCAGAAGCGACTTGCAGTTTCTCAAGTCACTCCTGACACGAAAAAAAAGTTGCACTTGAGTTCTTTCTCCCACCCTGGACATTATTCTACCGATATATAAACCCCACTTGCCTAGTTTCCAACAGACCTCACAACCTCTGAAGATGCCTGTCTGTTGGAGGCAAGTGTGAATGTTGCAATTAATCAACTTGATTTGCACTGAAAAGCCTTGCAGCTTCAAAGCCTGGCTGATTCCACAAACTCTGAGGATGCCTGGGCAAAATGTCAGGAGAGAATTCTTCTGGAGCCTGGAAAACTCACAGCAACCCAGTGATTCTCGCCAAGAAATAATAATAAAACTTTATATACTGCTCTATCTCCTCGAGAGGACTCAGTATGGTTTCCAACATAGCAAAGAAACCATACAACATTAAATATAATATAAAGAATAATAAACATGAAAAAGAACATACAAAAGCCTTTGACAACACAAATGTTCTGATTTTGTCTCGTCTTCTAGCTCCCATGAGCCCAGGAAGGCACCCCCATATAGTCAACCAGAGCTTACCTGTCACAAGCAACAGTCCGCTGCCAAGCTGCTTCAGGAAGACGACACGCTAAAAACACGAGAAAGAAAAGGTTTGTGAAAAGGCAACCAGGGAGAAAAGGCCAGCCACCTCCAGTGCAAGGCAAGGGTCAGGGGGCTGCGCTTACCTTGCCTCGGTGGCGCCCGGTGAGCAGGATCAACACAGTCCCCGGGGTAATGGAAGAGCGCAGCTTTCTCTTGTGGAGGGCAAAATTCTTCTTGCCGTGACTCAGGAGTTTACGGGGCACATCCTCCGTTGGGTAATATCGGGGCTGGAGGGAGACAAGAGTGTGGTGCAAGACTTAGGAAAAACAACAGTAGCAGATGATGAGATTTTGGCCTAATAGTAAACATAGATCTAAAGTTTTGAGCTCACTTGCATGACAGGATGCAGGCATAAAAAATACCCCGGAAAGAGAACTAAGGACTCATGCTTTCTGGAAAAAAAAAGGCAAACGTTTGCTTTTAACCCATTTTCAAGTGTCTCCGGTGAAAACACTACAGTAGCCATAGGCGCTCAGGAATTGTGCCCGAAATTGGAAGCACCTCAATGGCACACTCAGTAGTGAAACCTGGCCAAAAGCGGAAAATATCTCCCATCTTAAGCTGTGCCAACCATAATAATAATAATTGGACCTCAAGATTGAACTTCAAAGACTCTGGCAGAAACCAGTGCAGGTGGTCCCGGTGGTGATCGGCACATTGGGTGCCGTGCCAAAAGATCTCGTGAGATCAGGAGTCTTGTGCTCCAAAACTCTGTCCGTCTGAATTTGGAAGACTCAAGAGTAGTTTGACTTATTATTATGCTTATGCCCTGCTTTTTCTCTCTACAAAGGAGACTCAAAGCGGCTTCCATGAAAAGATTTCAAAGCTGTGTAAATCTACAAACAGGAAAACAGAATTAAGTTGCATTGGTGTTTTTAAAAATGCCATCCTAATAATAATAATAATAATAATAATAATAATAATAATAATAATAATAATAAATAAGTCCAACGTGTGATCCAATACAATAGCCAGCAGAGTGTCTGCTGTGGACTCATCTTGTTGTGTTTCAAATAATAATAATAATAATAATAATAATAATAATAATAATAATAATAATAATAATAAGAATAATAAGAATAATAATAAGAAGAAGAAGAAAAAAAAAAACCAGTACAGGTCCCCGTGGTGATCGGCACATTGGGTGCCATGCCAAAAGATCTCAGCCGGCATTTGGAAACAATAGACATTGACAAAATTACGATCTGCCAACTGCAAAAGGCCACCCTACTGGGATCTGCACGCATCATCCGAAAATACATCACACAGTCCTAGACACTTGGGAAGTGTTCAACTTGTGATTTTGTGATACGAAATCCAGCATATCTATCTTGTTTGTTGTGTCATACAACGTCGTTGTGTCAATAATAATAATTATTATTATAGGCTGTCCTATTTCCCAGAAGGGACTCAGGGCAGTTTCCAACATATGGCAACCATTCAAAGCAAACCATGCAGTTTACATCAAGAAAAAGCACATTAAGACAATATAAACAACCTAACTTAATAAAACAAAATAACAATTTAAATAAAGACAAAAAATGAAAATAATATAAATAAATTAAAATTAAAAAGTATGGAAACACTTTTTATCTGTGCTTACCATTTTGCGAAGCTTGACCACCCGGTTGCCTCCGTTCTTATCGCCTCCGACAGGCTTGGTGATTGTGGCCGGCTCCTTCTCTCTCTTCTTCTTCTCGATCTGCAAGGGAAACAAGCACCAGTCATTGGAAAGAGCTCTGCAAACCAGCACACCTTCCACACAGCGGCTCTAAGAACAGATGACTGCCTCCAAAGGACCTGGTGGGACCACTGCCTCCCTTAAAGAGTCAATCCAGCTAAGCAAGATCGAGTAAGTCCCCTCACTCTTCCCAACCCTCAGCTTCCAAACATCAGAAGCACACTAGTAGCAAATACTGACGACCCGGAATGGCCTTGCAGCTTCAAAGCCTGGCTGCCTCCTGCCTAGGGGAATCCTCAGTTGGGACGTTAGCTGGCCCTGATTGTTTCCTGTCTGAAATTCCCCTATTTTTTTTAGTGTTCTTTATTTGCAGTCCTGTTAAGTTTTTTTTAGTACTGGTAACCAGATTGTGTTAATTTTCATGACTTCCTCCTTTCTGTTGAAATTCTCTACATGCTTCTTGTGGATTTCAATGGCTTCTCTTTGTAGTCTGACATAATAATAATACTTTATTTCTACTCCACTACCATTTTCCAAAAGGGACTCAGGGCGACTTACAAGCACTCGTAATATAACAATATCTCTCTCTCCCAGCCTCATAGTCGTTTCCCCAGCACTGCGTCAAGGTAATGATGCTTTGCATGGGGAATATAACAATATATACAGTGCAATAAATACAGATACATCAGTATCAGAGGAAATAATAATTCATCAAGACATAAAACAATACCACAATAATATCAAGCAACTCTAAAATAAACATTGATAAAATGTTACAGTAATTATAAATATTATTAATAACACTTAAGTGACATCATGGTTGTTAGTGGTCCAGCATTTCTGTGTTCTCCACCAGTAAGAAAAAATTCTAAAATCAGGACAGTAAATAAAGAATAACTCTGAAAACAGGGGAATCAGAGACAGGAAACTATCAGGGCCAGCTAACTCCTCACAACAAAGGATTCCCCTAAGCAGGAAACAGCCAGGTTTTGAAGCTGCAAGGCTTTTCAATGCTAAAATTGCAACATTCACACTGTTAGCCATTGCCTTTCTCTTAGGCTAAAAAACCCAGTGGCTGAGCAGAGATTTGAAGACAATCTCCCTAAATCCTAGTTCAATGAAAGCACAACAGGGCAGCTGAGCCCACACTACATTTGTAGGCTGCAAATATGTCCCCTTGCTCGACCCAAGACAATAGCCTGATAGCAATATAGTAACTAGCAGGACCATGAGAATGCATAATGCATAAATGCACAAAATATAACATACATTGACCTGAGTAATTGGATACTTAATGGTCGCATTGCAAAACAAAAACATGCCAGTCTTGTAGAGCAAAGTTTTCTCTTTCAGATGATACTATTCACAAGCATATTCTTTAATAATTGGCTTTGAACTTTGGTAGGTTTTACCATCTGTGCCAAAAGTGCCAAATTTGAAAAGATCCTGCAGGGCGGTTATAGACGCTGGGTAGTTTTGCAAATTTGGCAGTATTATGTCCAGCACAAGCATAATGTTTAGTCAAAATTTCAAGTTTGTATCTTAGTTTGCGTGGAAATTGTTGCAGTGTGAATACTGGCCAAAATTTGTCACGGCACATTTGGATGGACTCTTGTTTGACTGGATTTTGCGTCTCTAATGTTGAAATTAATTTCATCAGAATGGGCAGGAAAAAAAACTACAGGATTAAAATTTCCGAGACATTCTTATACATTTAGTTTCAATTTTATTAGACCCCAAAAATGGCATTTTGTTAAATGTCGTGCGCATGCTGACCAACCACCCTTCAGATAAGGGCGTCTAGATCAGCAAGTATTACAGTCAGAGACCTCACATTTTGGGAAACGTAGTTTAACACCTGACTGGTGCTATAGCCAAAATTTGAACAAAATAGGAGAACATGATGGTGGGAACTTTGCATCTCCTCTACCTTTGTTTCCGGAGCTTTGTATTTGCGCTTGTACATGGCTTTCCGAGCATACATGGCCGAGCGGGAATACTTCCCGATCCCTCGGGCCAGCACCGGGTTGCGGCTGGTGTGGACCTTCCGGACTCGCTTGGTTTTCTTCTCGCCTGCCATCTGAGCAAAGGACAGAAAGAAAAGAGGGACAATGAGAGAGGGCCACGAGAAACTATGACAAATCGGTCACTTTAGTCAGGACTAAAAGAAATCTATCAAGATCCAAAAGAAAATGTGTTCAAGACGATGCTCCAATGGCATTGAACTCCCGCTCTCAAGAGAGACAGCTTGGGAATTTGGATAGAACTGAGGCAAAACATTACCAAACACATTAACTGGAAAAGAAGGTTAGATATGCATAATACTGGAAAAAGACATACAATGGCAGTTTAAGATTAGATAACAGAAATTTTCTAAAGGGCACAAATGGAGCAAACTCGCAATGATGCACAGGGACAAAACTCAAAGCAACTATGGAAAGGACTGGGGCCCCCTTCTACACTGCCCTACATCCTAGGATCTGATCCCTGATTATCTGCTTTGAACTGGATTATATGAGTCTACATTGCCAGATAATTTGAGATCAGATCCTGGGATATATATAGGGCAGCGTAGATCCAGCCTGGGAAGCATTTTTGAACTTTTTTAACGCTCAAGCCAGAAGCATTTGGGGTTTTCGTTTCCAGAATTTGGAACATGTTTAATATAATACACAAACACACATCTACATATATTATATACACACATATAATATTATAATGTGCATATATAATACCTACATATGCTATAGTTATACATCTATAATATTACAATGAAGAATCTGTTTACAGTAGAGTCCCACTTATCCAAGCTAAACGGGCTGGCAGAACCTTGGATAAGTGAATATGTTGGATAATAAGGCGGGATTAAGGAAAAGCCTATTAAACATCAAATTAGGTTATGATTTTACAAATTAAGCACCAAAACATCATGTTATACAACAAATTTGACAGAAAAAGTAGCTCAATACGCAGTAATGCTACATAGTAATTACTGTATTTACGAATTTAGCACCAAAATATCATGATAGATTGAAAACATTGACTACAAAAATGCATTGGATAATCCAGAACCTTGGATAAGTGAGTCTTGGACAAGTGAGACTCTACTGTATGTGTGTGTGTGTGTGTGTGTGTGTGTGTATATATATATATAGCGCTACATATGTTATAGTTATACATCTATAATACTACAATGAATATATTTATATATTTTATATCATATATAATACCATAAGTTATAATATAATTTATCATATATGACAAAATATCTACACAACTACATATATTACACATCTATAATATTACAACGCAGATGCTTTTTTATATTATCTATATGATTATGATTTGTTTTTTATTATTGATATTGTAATATATAGAATCAGAGTTGGAAGAGACCTCATGGGCCATCCAGTCCAACCCCATTCAGCCAAGCAGGAACATCGCATACAAAGCACCCCCAATATCTACATATATCACACATCTACATTACAATGTAGAATATATATTATATATTGTAAAACTGACTGGGTAGGCCTGCTGGAAGAGATAGGCCAACATATGAATGCAGTATGACCTCTTGAACAGCCCTGGTTCAATGCTAGGAAAGGCTGGGAGTTGTAGTTTGGCTGGGCCTTCAAGCCTTCTCTGCTTAAGAGGCTGGTATCTCCCCAAACTACAACTTCCCGCCACTGCCCAGCATGGAGCCTGAGCAGGTCAATTGCATGGAATTCTACAGGCAGCTTAAAAGCAACCAGAACCATGTACAGTAGTCTCACTTATCCAACATAAATGGGCTGGCAGAACGTTGGATAATAAGAAGGGATTCAGGAAAACCCTATTAAACATCAAATTAGGTAATCATTACACAAATTAAGCACCAAAACATCATGTTATACAACAAATTTGACAGAAAAAGTAGTTCAATATGCTGTAATGCTATGTAGTAATTACTGTATTTACTAATTTAGCACCAAAATACCACGATATATTGAAAACATTGACTACAAAAATGCACTGGATAATCCAGAACCTTAGATAAGTGAGACTCTACTGTATATAGAATCATAGAGCTGGAAGAGACCTCATGGGCCATCCAGTCCAAGAAGTAGGAAAATCACATTCAAAGCATCCCCGACATCTACGTATATTTCACATCTATATTACAATGTAGAATATATATTATATATACAGTAGAGTCTCACTTACCCAACATAAATGGGCCAGCGGAATGTTGGATAAGCGAATATGTTGAAGGAAGGATTAAGGAAAAGCCTATTAAACATCAAATTAGGTTATGATTTTACAAATTAAGCACCAAAACATCACGTTATACAACAAATTTGACAGAAAAAGTAGTTCAATACGTAGTAATGCTATGTAGTAATTACTGTATTTACGAATTTAGCACTAAAATATCATGATATATTGCAAACATTGACTACAAAAATGGCTTGGATAATCCAGAGGCTTGGATAAGTGAGACTCTACTGCAGGGGTCCCCAAACTAAGGCCCGGGGGCCGGATGCGGCCCTCCAAGGTCATTTACCTGGCCCCCACCCTCAGTTTTATAATATAATATTTTTATGTCAGTTTCAATAATATAATATATTGTATATACATATAATATTGATAATAATCTTATGTTATACAATATTATACTAATAGTAATACCATATAATAATATTAATTATATGTTATGTATTACATATTATAAAATAGTATAGTGGTATAGTTCAATATAGTAATATATAATGCTAATATTGTGTTAAGCTAATAATATAATATATTGTATGTACATATAGCTGCTCTGAGTCCCCTTCGGGGTGAGAAGGGTGGGATATAAATGTAGTAAATAAATGCAGTAAATAAATAATTAATTTTAGACTTAGGCTCAGCCAAAGTCTGACATGACTTGAAGGCACACAACAGCAACAACAACAATCCTAATTAACTTGACTATCTCATTGGCCAGTAGCAGGCCCACACTTTCCATTGAAATCCTGATAGGTTTATGTTGGTTAAAATTGTTTTCATTTTTAAATATTGTATTGTTCTTTCGTTGTTGTTGTTGCACTACAAAGAAGACATGTGCAGTATGCATAGGAATTTATTTGTATTTTTTTTTTCAAATGATAATTCGGCCCCTCAACAGTCTGAAGGATTGTGGACCGGCCCTCGGCTTAAAAAGTTTGGGGACCCCTGCTCTACTGTATATATTGAAATAAATGCAGTCTGACCTCTTAAACGGCCCTGACTCAATGCTAGGGAAGGCTGTGAGTTGCAGTTTGGCCAGGCCTTCAAGGCTCCTCTGCTTAAGAGGGCTGGCATCTCCCCAAACTACAACTCCCACTATTGCCTGGCATGGAGTCTGAACAAGTCAATTGCATGGGATTCTAGACCCAGCTTAAAAGTAACCAGCACCATGTATCTGAAGACACTGCCACCGAAGATGAACAGACATATACAGGATTCAAAGACACAGGCCTAAGGCTAAAAGACACGAAAATAATGCAGACCAAGCACATGGCAGTTCAAATGGACTGGGCAGCTTTGCAAGAGCTGAGGTTCCCATGCAGGCCTTCCCCACGTTGCCCAAGCCTGCCGTAAAGCGAAACTGTCCCTCAGAAGGCAAGATTCATGGCTCCGAGCGCGGCCTATCCTGCCGGGCGACGCCTTCCCGCTCTCCCCTCCCGAAATAACAACCCCTCGCTTCCCGCGAGACGCCCCCGAAGCTCTCGGTGCCTCCCCGCCTCCCGGGCGGCACTCCTGGGGGGAGGATGGCCGCGGATAACAACGCCGGGACCCGGCGGAGAAGAGCCGCGCCGCCGCCATCCTTACCTTCGGAGATGGAGCAGAAAAGGAGGGCAACATCCGGGAACGCGGCGCTAAAGAGAGCCAGCGGCGTGACGTCAGCGCACTGGCCGGAAAAGCGCCGAACGTCCGGCAGGTGGCGCTGTGGATGAAGGCACATTGATGTTATTGATGGTGTCAGAAGCACATTGAGAATATATAGTTATAATGGGTAAAAAAACTACAGACAAAGGGCCCTATAGCCCAGGTTTTCTGCTCTAAACCGGATTATATGAGTCCACACTGGCAGATCATCTGGGATAAACAGGACACCTGGGATTGGATCCTGGGATATATGTTATAATGTCACACAATATAATATTAATATTAATTCAATATAATAATTATATATTACAAGTAATATTGCTACAAAAATGCATTGGATAATCCAGAACGTAGTCAATGTTTTCAATGCATTGTGATATTTTGGTGCTAAATTCGTAAATACAGTAATTACTACATAGCGTTACTGCGTACTGAACTACTTTTTCTGTCCAGTTTGTTGTATAACATGAAGTTTTGGTGCTTAATTTGTAAAATCATAACCTAATTTGATGTTTAATAGGCTTTTCCTTAATCCCTCCTTATTATCCAACATATTCGCTTATCCAAAGTTCTGCCAGCCCGTTTACATTGGATAAGCGAGACTCTACTGTATATTGATAATATTATAATGTAATACAATATAATAATAATACACTATTATAATTGTGTATTATATATTACATGTAATATTACTAAATATTACTGGTAAGCTGCCCTGAGTCCCCTCGGGGAGAAGGGCGGGGTAGAAATATTGGAAATAAATAAATAAATAAATAATATTGCAGTATAGAGGTATGGTACAATATAGTAATATGCTTATAATGCTTATATTGTGCTATGCTAATAATATAATATAACTTATAAGCCGCCCTGAGTCCCTTTCAGGGTGGGAAAGGCGAGACATAAATGTTGCAAATAAAAAAAAAAATTGACTACAAGAACATTGACTACTAAAAGTCAAACTGCGTTGAATAATACAGAACGTTGGATAAGCGAGTGTTGGATAATTCTACTGTATGTATAATATATATATATATATATATATATACAGTAGAGTCTCACTTATCCAAGCTAAACGGGCTGGCAGAAGCTTGGATAAGCGAATATGTTGGATAATAAGGAGGGATTAAGGAGGGACATCATGTTGTACAACAAATTTGACAGGAAAAGTAGTTCAATATGCAATAATGTTATGTTATAATTACTGTATTTACGAATTTAGCACCAAAATATAATGATATATTGAAAACATTGACTACAAAAATGCCTTGGATAATCCAGAGGCTTGGATAAGCGAGTCTTGGATAAGTGAGACTCTACTGTATATACAGTATATTATATATATATATTCTTCCCAATGTTCAGGTGGGAAAACCTTTACCTTTAGTATACATAAATAAATATAAATAAATTATATATATATATATATATATATATATATGTAATTAAATCAAACGTCTTGAAAAGGTGCTTAAAGAATATTTGCCTTGGGACCTATTGTACTCAGGGCGGGATGAATACGAAGTGATGTGTCAAAGTCAAGGCATACCAGATCCAGGTTAAGACACAGCCGTTGCCTTTTTGGACTTTACCTTTTTGGACTGTTTTCCCTGCCCTAGGCTGAGCTTGGCGGGAGTGTCCCGGATGTTGGGAGGTGGGCGGGGCTTGAGGCGGCGTCGGCGTCGCCGGGGGATGACGCGCGGAGGCGGGCGCCGCGCCGCTGGCCTGTGTGTGGCTGGCTCCCGCTCGGCTCCCGCGGCTGGCCCGGCTCGTGGGCGTCGCCTTTCCCCCCGCGAGGCCCTCGGGCCCCCCTCGGAGGACAACGCTGGCGGGGAAAATGACCTCCCGGAGGTAGGCCCAGCGGGGGGGGGGGGGGGGGGGAGTTGGGGAGGCAGGAGGGGGGAACAGCGCCAAGCCCCGCCCCTTTGGCTCTTCCTGTGGGTGCCCCCCCTCCCCCCGCAAAGAGAAGAAGAAAGGATAGCAATCATCTGTCTTGTCCAAGGTTTTCGTGGTTTGCTGAGAGTTTTCCGGGCTGTATGGCCAGAGAATCATCATAGAATAAGAATAGAGTTGGAAAAAAAACCCCATGGGCCATCTAGTCCAACCCCCTGTCATGCAGGAAAAGCACCATCAAAGCAGCCCTGGCAGATGATAATGATAATAATAATAATAATAATAACTTTATTTTTGTACCCCGCCTCCATCTCCCCAAGGGGACACGGAGCGGCTTACATGGGGACAACCCCGGTCAACCCCCTACCATGCAGGAAAAGCACCATCAAAGCAGCCCTGGCAGATATTAATAATAATATTAATATTAATAATAATAACTTTATTTTTGTACCTTGCCTCCATCTCCCAAAGAAGACTCGGAGGGGCTTACAGTACATGGGGAGGACCCCGGTCAACCCCCTGCCATGCAGGAAAAACATCAAAACCACTCGACTGATAATAATAATAATAACTTTATTTTTGTACCTTGCCTCCATCTCCCTAAGAGGACTTGGAGAGGCTTACCGTACATGAGAAGGACCCCGGTCAACCCACTGCCATGCAGGAAAAAGCACAATCAAAGCAGCCCCGGCAGATAATAATAATAATAATAATATTAATAATAATAATAATAACTTTATTTTTGTACCTTGCCTCCATCTCCCTAAGAGGACTCGGAGCAGCTTACAGTACATGAAAAGGACCCCCTGCCATGCAGCAAAAAGCACCATCAAAGCAGCCCTGGCAGATAATAATAATAATAATAATAATAATAATAATAACTTTATTTTTGTACCCCTCTTCCATCTCCCCAAAGGGACTTGGGCGGCTTACAGTACATGGTGAGGACCCCGGTCAACCCCCTGCCATGCAGGAAAAAGCACCATCAAAGCAGCCCAGACAGATGATGATGATGATGATAATAATAATAATAATAATAATAATTTTGTGCCCTGCCTCCATCTCCCTAAGGGGACTCGGAGCGGCTTACATGGGGACGAGCCCGGCCAACATCGTAAAATATAAACACATTAAAATACATACACAATATCATAAAACAACAATTATAACAGAATAGCAGTTGTGACAAAATAAAAACAAGCTCAAACCAACCGCCAATGAGCCAAAAATAAAGTCAATTTCTAGGCATGTTTCTAGGCAGTTTTGAAAAGAATAATAACTCTTTTTTTTACCCTGCCTCAATCTCCTCGAAGGGACTCGGGCGGCTTATACATGGCACAAGGTGCCCAAAAGTGCAAGGATGAGATTTTATGTCCTACTTGGAGCCAGGTTATTTAGGGGGTTGTCTAGTCAAATGCACAGCAGAACATCCACGTTTTTAGTTCATCAAAGCAGCCCCAACAGATGGCCATCCAGCCTCTGTTTAAAGGCCTCCAGAGAAGGAGAGAGAAAGATAGAATCCTGGAGTTGGAAGAGACCCCATAGGCCATCCAGTTCAACTCCCTGCCATGCAGGGAAACCACAATCAAAATAATAATAATAATAATAACTTTATTTGTAACACGCCCTATTTCCCCGAGGGGACTCAGGGCTGTTTCCAACAAAGGTGGCAAACATTCAATGCCGAAAAACACACACACAACAAATCAAATATAAAACAATAAATAAAACCATGAAAGCCTTTGACAACACAATATTATTATTACAGTAGAGTCTCACTTATCCAACACTCGTTTATCCAACGTTCTGGATTATCCAACGCATTTTTGTAGTCAATGTTTTCTATATATCGTGATATTTTGGTGCTAAATTCGTAAATACAGTAATTACAACATAACATTACTGCGTATTGAACTGCTTTTTCTGTCAAATTTGTTGCATAACATGATGTTTTGGTGCTTAATTTGTAAAATCATAACCTAATTGGATGTTTAATAGGCTTTTCCTTAATCTCTCCTTATTATCCAAGATATCCGCTTATCCAAGCTTCTGCCGACCCGTTTAGCTTGGATAAGTGAGACTCTACTGCAATAATAATAATAATCATAATCATAATCAAAACTTTATTTATATCCCACCACCATCTCCCAAAAAGGAACTTGGGCAATATCAATATAAACTTTTAGTGACAACCCAAAAATAACCAAAATCAAGAACTTAAATATACATAATATAACACTTCAGGCACATTTACCACTTGATAAAATCTAAAGAATAAAAAGCATTAAAATATAGCATAATTGACGGCGACCAAGTATCCGTGACAGATGGCCATGCAACCTCTGTTTAAAAACCTTTAAGGAAGGAGTTTCCACCACACTCTGATGCAGAGAGTTCCACTGATGAACAGCTCTTCTTACAGTCAGGAAGTTCTTCTTAGTTTTCATTGTAATCTCCCTTCCTGCTGTTTGAAGCATAATGTGACTCTGTTGTCGAGCCAGGCATCACCCATCCTGTATCTCTGCGTTTCATTTTTCCTGCCTAAGTGTCGTATCGTACGTTTGTCCTTGTTAAAGTTCATTGTGTTAGTTTTGGCCAATCATCTCTCCCATCTGTTGAGGTCCTTTTCAATTCTCTTATTTGTCGGCTGGGTTCAGGGCTGTCTGGATAAGGGTGAACTACAACTCCCATATGCCAAGGTCAATCACCCGCAAACCAGGCCTGTATTATGTTGTTATTGGGTTCATCCCGGTGTAAGCCGCCCCAAATCCTTCGGGGAGATAGTGGCGGGATACAAGAATAAAGTATTATTATTATTATTATTATTATTATTATTATTATTATGCACATTGGGCCATGTTGGGTCTGTGTGTCAAGTTTGGTGCAGATCCGACGTCAGCTGTGTTTAGTGCTCTGTTGATCAGGGTGAACTACAACTCCCAAAATCAAGGTCAATTCCCAGAAACCCCTGCAGTATGGTTATGGGGCTTCTCTGTGCCAAGTTGAATCCTGTTCCATTGTCAGCAGGGCGTCACTGTTTCTCTGGATGCAGGTGAACTACAACTCCCAAAATCAAGGTCAGTTCCCAGAAACCCCTGCAGTATGGTCATGGGGCATCTCTGTGCCAAGTTGAATCCCGGTCCATTGTCAGCGGGGTGTCACTGTTTCTCTGGATGTAGGTGAACTACAACTCCCAAAATCAAGGTCAATTCCCAGAAACCCCTGCAGTATGTTCAGTTGGCCATGGGGTTTCTTTGTGTCAAGTTGAGTCCCAGTCCATTGTCAGTGGGGCGTCACTGTTTCTCTGGATGTAGGTGGACTACAACTCCCAAAATCAAGATCAATTCCCAGAAACTGCTGCAGTATGTTCAGTTGGTTATGGGGCTTCTTTGTGCCAAGTTGAGTCCCAGTCCATTGTCAGCAGGATGTTATTGTTTCTCTGGATGTAGGTGAACTACAACTCCCAAAATCAAGGTCAATTCCCAGAAACCCCTGCAGTATGTGTTGTCGAAGACTTTCATGGCTGGGATCACAGGGTTGTTGTATGTCTTTCGGGCTGTGTGGCCATGTTCCAGAAGTATTCTCTCTTGATGTTTCGCCCACATCTATGGCAGGCATCTATGGCAGGCAACCTCTGAGGATGCCTGCCATAGATGTGGGCAAAACGTCAGGAGAGAATACTTCTGGAACATGGCCACACAGCCTGAAAGACATACAACAACCCTGCAGTATGTTTAGTTGGCCATGGGGTTTCTTTGTGCCAAGTTGAGTCCCGTTCCATTGTCAGCGGGGTGTCACTGTTTCTCTGGATGTAGGTGAACTACAACTCCCAAAAACAAGGTCAATTCCCGGAAACCCAGTTGGTCACACAGCTTTCATCATGTGGAGTCAATCCCCCAGACTCCTCCAGAGTTGAAAAGAGTAGGAAAGGGTTAAGGGAGAGGCAGTGGGCGGGGTCATGCAAATTCTTCACCAATTGAGAGAGTAAGGAGTACTGGGATGCCTGTGGTGGAGGAAACACATGCAATCTAGGATGAAATTGTCCCCGAATGAAAGGATAGTGTTGGGAGAGGACATTGGCAGGGTTTGGGCCACATGTTCATGGCGCTCGCTATAACCTGCAATGTCATTGGAAGGAGTGCTTTTGGTGGCTTCGCGGCACTGTGGGTTGTAACTGTTTGTGGAGGCTGAGTGTGAAAGTGGACATCTCCATGACATACACACATACGGATTTTCACTTTTATTATATGTGTGTGATATATATATTAGAACCTCGCAATGGGTGGGATCCCGGCATGAAGCCGGCCTCCGTCTGCGTCTCCGGAAGCTCTGGGCATACTTTGGGCCGCCTCCAGCTGCCTCCTGGCCTTCTATTTCCGGCCCGGGCCACATGCCTCTTCCCACTGGAAGCCAAATATACCTGGGGTGCTTTTGCAGGTTCAGGATCTATGTTGGTTTCTGTCCGATTGCATCCAAAAGGCATGGCGAGAAGGCTTTTCCCACCTCCTTCCCACCCCAGCAATGCCTTTGTTTCATCATGAAGCCAAAAGAGTGATTCTAGGGGAACATTTTGATGCGTCACAAGGCTTATTCTCTGCTGTTGTGCTTCTCATCGAGGAATTATTAATTTTATTATTATCACTATTATTATTTAATTGATTATATTTTTCAGAAAATACAAACCCGAAGTCTGCAAACAGACATCAAGTGCAAGAATACAAACCATAAGACAAAGTAGAAGTACATTTTCATCATATAAAACACATACTACTACTGCAACCACTAAACATTTCGTAATATAGTAGAGTCTATCCAACGTAAATAGACCGGCAGAATGTTGGATAAGCGAATATGTTGGATAATAAGGAGAGATTAAGGAGAAGCCTATTAAACATAAAATTAGGTTATGATTTTACAAATTAAGCACCAAAACATCATGTTATACAACAAATTTGACAGAAAAAGTAGTTCAATATGCAGTAATGCTCCGTAGTAATTACTATATTTACGCATTTAGCACCAAAATATCATAATATATTGAAAACATTGACTACAAAAATGTGTTGGATAATCCAGAGGCTTGGATAAGCGAGTGTTGGATAAGTGAGACTCTACTGTATTTATATCCCGCCCTTCTCATTCGAAGGGACTCGGGGTACACAATTGGCAACAATTCGATGCCGACACATAATTAAACATAACAGTAAATAAAATCCATTACAAACAATTAATACAGTATAAAAATATAAAACATATGGTTAAAATCCTTGGGTGAGGGTCCTGGTGGGCTTATATTCAGGTCGGCTTATACTCAAGTATATATGGTACATTTATTATTTTTCTCTATTATTATTGGTATTATTACATTTATTATTTTCCTCTATTATTGGTTCTACTATTGCTGTATATATCTTTGGTGGCGTTCAGAGTGCTCTTAGATTGCAGGTGAACTATACATCCCAGGACCTAACACTCCTATAAATCATGGAGAGTTCTCCCCAAACCTTTTTAGTATGTTCAGTTGCTGATCAGTTCCTCTGTGCCATAGAAAAGAATAGGAAAGGGATAAGGGAGAGGCAGTGGGCGGGGTCATGCAAATTCCACGCCAGCGGAGAGAGTCAGAAACACTGGGATGTCTGTGGTGGAGGAAAAACAGAAAATCTGGGGGGAAATTGTCCCTGAATGAAAGGCTTCACTTGGATGGTGGGTAGGATAGTGTTTGTGGAGGATATTTTTCATGTTCATGTACTCGCTATAACCTGCAATGTCATTGGAGGAAGGGCCATTGGTGGTAACTATAGCTATTCTTGGAAGTGGAAGCTTGTCTGTCGAAGTGGACAACCCAGCCACACACACATACATATTTTCACTTTTATTATATGTATAGATAATAATAACAACACTTTATTATTATTATTATTATTAATAATAATAATAATAATAATAATAATAATAATAATTTTATCTCTCTCAGACTCAAATCATTATAATACAATTTAAAATATGAAGATATACACACATTAAAATAGAATTACATATTAACAATATTAAAAATGTCCAACTCCGGCTTGTCCTGACTTTACCCTCCCACGTTTTGTATTCTGACCATTTTTCCCTCTTGGTTTTCCCAGAATGTCGAAGCGCAAACACTGATGCATTAATGCCGACAGCACATTGGAAATAAAATTTGCCTTCGTTAATGGTTGTCGGGAAAGCTTCCGCCTGTAATCGGCTGTATTAATTGTCGCTCTCAGATTAACATCGTCTCGGCAGAGACGGCCCACCCTTTCAGAGTAATGAATAAATGCAATATATATATATATGAATGATTCACCAGGTTAAGGTTTGTGATTACGTTAAAGATATTTGAGTGAAGGGTAGCAAATTGTTCATTATTTTAAAAGGTCTGGGCTTTCTGCGAAAATGTCAGAAAATAATCCCAAATAATGATCTCCAATCTTACCTAAACAGGAGGATATAGCCAGTTATATCTATGTTGCATTTTTTGCTGATTTGGGGTTGATAATATGATTGAATGGCCTTGCTGTGGGCTTTGCTGTTGTGTGTTTTGAAAATGGGTGCTGTTGCAGGCATATTATTAGCCGTTATTATGATGATGGTTATTATGATCACCGTCATCGTCATTAGCCGTGATTATCATTGTCGTTAGCCATTATTATTATTGTTAGCTGTTATATTATTAGTCATTATTGGATCTCCATCTCCCCTGTTGAGAAATCCAATACGCAATGGATCTGAGCTCCAATTTCATGCCTGCTTTATTGATTTTGATAAGGAATGCCACTGTGGAGGTGTGTTTTGAGCACTGGAGTAGACTCGACCACATTTCTATTCCTATTCGGATTGAATTCTTATTCATTGGCATCCCCACCGACCCCTGTTTGGACTCTTCATCCGCCCTACAGGGCGGGGCTAGGGGTGGGGGCGGGGCCTCCTTCCAATAACCTGAGACAGGCATGAGCCTCTATACCTCTCCTTTTAGGACTAAAGGTCAGGGCTAGGGACAGGGCTGAGCCTCTGTATACCTTCCCTGAGGCAGGGTATAGAGATTCAGCCCCGTCAGGCACTTGGGAAGAGGCCCCGCCCCCTCCTCTAGCCCCGCCCCTTGTGTCCTGGCAGGCGCCGCAGGACAGGGATAGTGGCTCAGCCCTGCCTCAGAGCTCGTAACTCCGCCCATCCGTCCTGGCCGCCCATTTGTGGCCCCGCCCACCTCCCCTCCCAGCCCTGCATCTTGGACTAGGGGAGAGGCTCAGCCCCGCCCCCTTGAGCAGGAGCCACGCCCACCCTCTCTAAGCCACGCCCCCCTTTCCAAGGGGCGCTGAGTCATATTTTTTCTGGAAAGGGGGCGGCAGGCCAAATAAGTTTGGGAACCACTGCTCTAAATCTACTGATAGGTTTAACTACAGCCCATATGCGGCCATCTAGGTCATGTACTCAGCCCTTGCCCTAAACTTACGGTCGCCCTAAGTCTGAAAGGCACACAACAACAACAACAATCCTAATTAACTTGAATGATAAAATCACAGAGTTGGAAGAGACCTAGTGGACCATCCAGTCCAACCCCATTCTGCCAAGAAGCAAGAAAATCACATTCAAAGCAACCCTGACAGATGGCCACCCAGCCTCTGTTTCAAAGCCTCCACAACACTGGGGCAGAGCGTTCCCCTGCTGAACAGCTCCCAGATCTTTTTCACACTGATATTGGTGATGGAGCTTTCCAAAGTGTTGATGACTACCCAGTGCCATTCCTTTGCTTGTCTCTAAAGTTGAGGCCAAGGGCCGTGGTGGCGCAGAACTTGCTGATTAGAAGGTCAGCGAGTCAAATCCATGGGATGGGGTGAGCTCCCGTTGTTAGCCCCAGCTTCTGCCAACTTAGTAGTTCGAAAACATGCAAATGTGAGGAGATCAATAAGTATCACTCAGGCGGTTCCCATGCAGCCATGCTGGCCATATGACTTAGGAGGTGTCTATGGACAACGCTGGCTCTTCGGCTGAGAAATGGAGATGAGCACCACCCCCCAGAGTTGGTCTCAACTAGACATAATGTCAAGGGGAACTCAGCTTTACCCAAGTTGAGGCCAACATGGGCAACTGTCATCTTGGCTCGTTTTTCTGAGCCCAGCGTCACCAATACTCCGAAGTGCTCCTTTGGCCTTTCAGGCACCTTGCGCTGCTTACATCCCGAGATGGGAAGCCCAGGGTGAGCCCAAACGTTGGTGGAATTTGCCAGATTTCTAAAAATAATGCCCGCTGGGTTTGAACGGTGGAGGCGGCAAATGCCGAGCCCCTGCGGAGGCTTGCCAGGCCCGGCGAGGCACTATCTTCCTCTCCGTTTGGGGTTGCCGTGGGCGGTCATGACCAAGGGGATATAGGGAGCGCTTGGGCACCTGAGCAAGACATTACTGGGCTGGACATTAGTGGAACCTGTCATCCCCGTGACGCTTAAGGAGACTCCGTCGGGGCTGAATTGTCTCCAGGATCCACCTGAGCTCCAAGCATGAGGTTACCTTCTTCGTTTGATTGGTACCTAAAGCGAGGGGTGTGCAAAACAACCGAAATCTGTTCTATTTTCGTTCTGTTTTTGTTTCAAATTTCAGGTTCTGTTTTCGGGAAGATTCCAGGAAATTTGGATTCGTAATTCAGGATCCAGAGTTCTGTTTTAGGAAGAATATTCCCGAAAATAGATCCATGGGTGGGGTGACAGGACAAAATTTGAAACAGAACGGATTTCTGCCATTTTTACATTGGATTTACATTGGAATACCGCCAATCTCTGGACCTGAATATACTGCACAAGACTTATCTAACCTGAAATGATTTACTGTATATACTCGAGTATAAGCCTAGTTTTTCAGCCCTTTTTTCAAGCCTGAAAAAAGCCCCCCTCGGCTTATACTCGGGTGAGGGTCCTGGTTGGCTTATATTTGGGTCAGTTTATACTCGAGAATATATGGTACATTTATTATTTTTCTCTATTATTATTGGTATTAATACACTTATTATTTTTCTCTATTATTGTTGCTACTATTACATTTATTTTACTCTATTTTTATTTTTATTATTAATACATTTATTATTTATTATTATTATCTGATATTATTATTATTACAGTAGAGTCTCACTTATCCAACACTCGCTTATCCAACATTCTGGATTATCCAACGCATTTTTGTAGTTAATGTTTTCAATACATTGTGATATTTTGGTGGTAAATTCGTAAATACAGTAATTACTACGTAGCATTACTGCATATTGAACTACTTTTTCTGTCAAATTTGTTGTATAACATGATGTTTTGGTGCTTAATTTGTAAAATCATAACCTAATTTGATGTTTAATAGGCTTCTCCTTAAATCTCTCCTTATTATCCAATATATTCACTTATCCAACGTTCTGTCGGCCCGTTTAGCTTGGATAAGTGAGACTCTACTGTACATTGGAATACCGCCGTTCTCTGGACCTGAATATACTGCACAAGACTTATCTAGCCTGAAATGATTTATTTTAATATACGGTAGAGTCTCACTTATCCAAGCTAAATGGGCCGGCAAAAGCTTGGATAAGTGAATATCTTGGATAATAAGGAGGGATTAAGGAAAAGCCTATTAAACATAAAATGAGGTTATGATTTAACAAATTAAGCACCAAAGCATCATGTTACACAACAAATTTGACGGAAAAAGTAGTTCAATATGCAGTAATGTTATGTTGTAATTACTGTATTTACGAATTTAGCACCAAAATATCACAATATATTGAAAGCATTGACTACAAAAATGGCTTGGATAATCCAGAAGCTTGGATAAGCGAGGCTTGGATAAGTGAGACTCTACTGTATTGGGTTTATGGTTCCTGTCCCCTTGATCAGGTTGTGTAAGTGTTATTTATTGCTATTTAATTGTATAGTTTTATTTTAGTATAGTTTTATTTTGTTTAATAATGTGTTATTACGCTGTTATGTAATGTATGTGTTGTCTTTATGATTGGAAACCGCCCTGAGTCCCATCCGGGAGATAGGGCGGTATATAAATTAATTATTGTTATTATTATTATTATTATCATTATTATTATTATTATATTATGACACAGCAAACAAGATAGACATGCTGGATTTCATATCACAAAATCACAAGTCGACCACTTCCCAAGTGTCTAGGACTGTGTGATGTATTTTCGGATGATGCGTGCAGATCCCAGTAGGGTGGCCTTTTGCAGTTGTTATTATTATTATTATTATTATTATTATTATATTTATTTTGTACACCCCATCAACCCCATTCTTTGAAGACAGTCTAGGTCTTCTTCTCTGTGTTTGGAGATAGCTCTCTGCCTCTGGTCACCAAGGCTAACCTCAGAAAGTTGTACGTTGTAAGAGGGTTGCTTTGCTTTCCTTTCCGGTGATAGGGATGCAAGAAGTGACAGAAACGAAGAAAAGGCTGGTGTGTCATGATCGATCTCTACTTTCATCCCCAGTCTTTTAGGGATGCTGGTTGGGATTTTTAGGGTGATTTACTTGATGATTTGGGGGTCACCTTGCTGAGAAAGATCCAAGTTCTCTCCTTTTGCAGCAGCTCACCTCTCCGGCTTTGTCATTGTTGACGTTTTAGTAGGTCACTGTAGGGGTGTTATTCAATGCAGAGTTTCAGACTTTGAAAACAGTTTTAAGAAAACGTGTTGTCGAAGGCTTTCATGGCCGGAATCATTGGGTTGCTGTGAGTTCTCCGGGCTGTCTGGATATTTTTGTCCGCCACCGTCAAGTACTCTATGGCTGTTCTCTGTCATTCTGTGACGAAGGACTCTGTTCTTGTTCTCAGGTGGTTCCACCCCAACATCACTGGTGTGGAAGCCGAGAACCTGCTCCTCACCCGAGGCGTGGATGGCAGCTTCCTGGCCCGACCCAGCAAAAGCAACCCGGGCGACTTCACCCTCTCGGTCCGGTAAGTTGAATCAACAAAACCTTTTTTAAATTCTAGTGGTAGACTGAGGCTCCTTCCTTCCTTTCTCATTTTCCTTCATGCATATACATCTTCATATCACCAGCAACAACCTTTGTGGTACAAACAGACAGAAAAACAAACATATGTACGTTCACTTTTATTATATACTGGCTTGGGTATCGTGCAATGTACGGGTTATTTGAAAAAGTCATCTATCTATCTATCTATCTATCTATCTATCTATATATATATATATGGGCCCCTGGTGGCACAGTGCGTTAAAGCACTGAGCTGCTGAACTTGCGGACCAAAAGGTCCCAGGTTCAAATCCTGGGAGCGGAATGAGCACCCGCTGTTAGCCCCAGCTCCTGCCAACCTAGCAGTTCGAAAACATGCAAATGTGAGTAGATCAATAGGTACAGCTCCGGCGGGAAGGTAACGGCACTCCAGGCAGTCATGCCAATGGCCACATGACCTTGGAGGTGTCTATGGACAACGCCGGCTCTTCGGCTTAGAAATGGAAATGAGCTCCAACCCCCAGAGTCGGACATGACTGGACTTAACATCAGGGAAAACCTTTACCTTTACCTTTATATATATATATATATATATATATATATATGGATTTTATGAATGGTTAAGTTGGGCATGTGTGGCAAGTTTGCTCCAGATGCGTCATCGGTGGGGTTCAGTGTACTCTCCGGCTACAGGGTGAACTACAACTCCCACCATAGTGAGTCAGTCCCCTCAAAGCCCTACAATAGTTCATGGTGGTTCTGTGTGCTGTTTGGTGTATTGCCGGTGGGGGTCACAATGTCTCTGGATGGAGGTGAACTACAATCCCTAAAAATCAAGGTCAATTCCCACGAAACCTCTCCAGTATGTTCAGTTGGTCATGGAGGTCCTTTGTGCCAAGTTTGGTCCCAGTCCATCGTTGCTGGGTTTCAGAGTACTCTTTGATTGCAGATGAACTATAAATCTCAGTACCTACAACTCCCCAAAATCGAGGTCAATCCCTTCCAGACCCCACCAGCACTCAAATTTGGGCATATCGGGTATGCGTGCCAAGTTAGATCCATCCTTGTATAGGTTCATAGTGCTCTCTAGATGTAGGTGAACTACAACTTCTATGAAACAAGCTCTGTTCTTCCCAAGGCTCTTCAGTATGTTGTGTTGGTCATGTGGGTCCTGCCTTCTCTGCCTAGGCGCAATGGGGCGGTCACCCACATCAAGATCCAAAACACGGGCGACTACTATGACCTCTACGGTGGAGAGAAGTTTGCCACCTTGGCCGAGCTGGTCCAATACTACATGGAACACCACGGGCAGCTCAAGGAGAAGAATGGCGATGTGATTGAGCTCAAGTACCCGCTCAACTGTGCCGACCCCACATCGGAAAGGTGAGTTTTGCTTGGAGGGGGTCGGTCCGGACGGGATTTGAGATCCGACCGAGATGCAAAGCATGATCTGCTCGGTTCCATGGTCTTTCCCCAGGTGGTTCCATGGTCATCTGTCTGGGAAAGAAGCCGAGAAGCTGTTGACGGAAAAAGGAAAACACGGTAGCTTTCTGGTCCGCGAGAGCCAGAGCCACCCTGGAGACTTTGTCCTGTCGGTCCGGACGGGAGATGACAAAGGGGAGAGCAACGACGGGAAGTCCAAAGTGACCCACGTCATGATCCGATGCCAGGTAAAAAAAAAACGGGGAGATCGCTGGACTAGGCTGGCTCAGGATGTTTTAAGTGCAGAGATGAAAAGCTTCTTCACTTCACTTCACTTTATTTCTTAATTAGTCGCTCTCCACCAGAGTCCTCCGAGCGACTTACAATTTAAAATATCATTCCACAATATAGAAAACATTCATCATAATAACATTCAACAGTGACTATTTGGCAAATTAGATCTGATTTACTTAAATGCACAACCAAACAGCCAAGTGCTTTTACAAAAGGTCGCAAAAGCTGGGTCTCCAGTTCTGAGTCTTCTTCTTTCTACGACGACAGGAACTAAACGTAGTAAATCATTCAGTTTCTGTCTACTTTGTTGAAAGTAAGATGCCCTTGACTTGCCTTTCTTGGCGTTGACTTCAGCTTCCAAACACTACATGTCAGCTCCTGGCAACAAAACAGCCACCTCCTACGAGCTACCAGCTCTAAGCAGAGCTCAGCTAAGCTAAAAACTACAAATTTAATGCTTTGTTTTATACAGTAAGCAGATAACACACCCAACTAGGCCATAACAGCTGCTTTACTGCTGTGAGAAAAATGATTCAGATCCTTGCAATTCTATAGTAAGCTATTAGTAATGACTTCCATCCCGACTGTCACTTCCTTGACTTCAGAAGAAGTCATGGGCACAGCTCTGTCATGCTTAGGCCTAGCACTTCAAGAAAGGTCTGCGGTCCATCCCAACTGCCATAGTCCTGGTCTCAAAAGAGAGAGAAGAAGAGGAGGCCCAGCTCTATCATGCCTAGGCCCAGAACCCAACAGAAGGCCCTCCTGCCATCCCAATGTCTCAGAAACAAGAATTACATCATGTTGACATTCAGACGGGAGTCTCCTAATGTTACGCCGACTGAACAGATTGGTCGTTCCCTTCCTAAGTTCCTTTCCAAGTTTGATTTGCTGAGTTCCTGCTCCAGAATAAATGTCTGTGCGTGATCAAATGTAGGTTCTTTTTGTGCCGGGTGGCTCATTGGCCTCTTGCGTTTCCTTTTGAAGGATATGAAGTATGACGTTGGCGGCGGGGAGAAGTTTGACTCCTTGACCGACCTGGTTGAACATTACAAGAAGAACCCCATGGTGGAAACCCTGGGCACCGTCCTTCAGCTGAAGCAGGTAAGAAGGCTCGTTCGGTGGCCCTTTTCCTCACGTTTGTGGTTGAAACGTTGCTATCCAAGAGGCTCCATGTTTTTCCTCCTAACCTTTCATCGCTTTGTAACGTCCAAACAGTTTGGACTCCCATTTGGGGAGAAAGGCGGCTGGATTTAAGGCGGGCAAATAGTTAAATCAAACCCAAATACTTTCCAGATGTATTATTGTCATCCTACCAACTTATGAAGTTGCACAGGTTTCGCCTTCTTCAGTAGGGAAGGTGCCGCACACCCTAATAATAATAATGATAATATAATAATAATAATATGTTGACCCTGTATAATTTTTGCCTCTATATATATATATTGCACTATGCTCAGAGTCATTGTTCTGATATGCTGTTTTATCCTACTTTATGCTGTTATATAGTTTTATTGTTTATATTGTTTATATTGGCTTTATTGTATGACTGTGTATTATATGTGACATTGGGCTTGTTCCCCATGTGAGTCTCCCTAGGGGAGATGGGAGCGGGATATAAAAATAAAGTATTAATAATAATAATAATAATAATAATAATAATAATAATAATAATAATAATAATACAGTAGAGTCTCACTTATCCAAGCTAAACGGGCTGGCAGAAGCTTGGATAAGCGAATATCTTGGATAATAAGGAGAGATTAAGGAAAAGCCTATTAAACATCAAATTAGGTTATGATTTTACAAATTAAGCACCAAAACATCATGTTGTACAACAAATTTGACAGAAAAAGTAGTTCAATATGCAGAAATGTTATGTTGTAATTACTGTATTTACGAATTTAGCACCAAAATATCATGATGTATTGAAAACATTGACTACAAAAGTGGCTTGGATTATCCAGAGGCTTGGATAAGCGAGGCTTGGATAAGTGAGACTCTACTGTAATAATAATAATAATAATAATAATAATAATAATAATAATAATAATAATAATAATAAGAAGAAGAAGAAGAAGAAGAAGAAGAACTGGTGGGATCACAAACCTGCAAAGGTTGTGGAAAATGAACACGCAAATAATAATAATAATAATAAGAAGAACTGGTGGGATCACAAACCTGCAAAGGTTGTGGAAAATGAACACGCAAATAATAATAATAATAATAACTTTATTTTTATACCCCACCTCTATCTCCCCGGAGGGGACTCAGGGCGGCTTACATGGGGCCAAGCCCGAATAAAAACAGTAGCAGTATAAAACACAGCAATAGACAACAACTTGCACAATAAAAAAATAAATAAATTAAACATTAGCCAATAAAAACAAGAACTAATAAAAACATGGATTAAACTGAGAGATTGTAAAAGTAGACTGGGTAATGGCAAAGATACTGTGGGACTTCCGAATCCAGACTGACAATGTTCTGGAACACAACACACCAGACATCACAGTTGTGGAAAAGAACAAGGTTTGGATCATTGATGTTGCCATCCCAGGTGACAGTCGCATTGAAGAAAAACAACAGGAAAAACTCAGCCGCTCTCAGGACCTCAAGATTGAACTTCAAAGACTCTGGCAGAAACCAGTGCAGGTGGTCCCGGTGGTGATGGGCACACTGGGTGCCGTGCCAAAAGATCTCAGCCGGCATTTGGAAACAATAGACATTGACAAAATCACGATCTGCCAACTGCAAAAGGCCACCTGACTGGCATCTGCATGCATCATCCGAAAATACATCACACAGTCCTAGACACTTGGGAAGTGTTCGACTTGTGATTTTGTGAAACGAAATCCAGCATATCTATCTTGTTTGCTGTGTCATACAACGTCGTTGTGTCAATAATAATAATAATAATAATTTGACACAGGGAGAGAAATGGTGCACATAATCTCAGGAAGATGGAGCCGACATAATCTCAGGAAGTGAATCGAGTTTTGTAAACACATCTCTCCTCCTTGCAGCCCCTCAACACCACGCGCATTAATGCAGCGGAGATCGAGAGCCGGGTCCGGGAGCTGAGCAAGCTGGCGGAGACCACCGACAAAGTGAAGCAGGGCTTTTGGGAAGAATTTGAGGTAAGCAAAGGGAATGGAGCCAACAGAAGGCCCTTCCGTGTCCCACGCAGAGCGCATGCCATGTGCCCATAGGTCCTTGCTCTCATCATATTTATATGCGCACACTCCTATCGCACCGCTAGGGGGAGTTGTGTCCTTGCTGGAAGCCGTGTTTGCCAAACATTGAACGTGGCCGTACATTCCTTTCCCAACCTCTTTGGGTTGGGAAGGTCTGTAAAAACCCGGAGCATCCATTTCCGCCTTTCACTTTCACAAAACTTCATCCCGGGGGCAGCTTGGTCCCTTTGGTATCACTTTAGTATATTTATTAGACAAACATACAAGGGAGAAAGGTATAAAAGTCGGGGGAAAAGAAAGTGAGAAGTTGGGGATAATGGAGTTATTGTTAGTAAATGAAGTCTTGACCCATATCTAGTATTTCGCTGGGTAGGAAAAAAGGCAATGTACGTAGTTATAATATAATATATAATAATCATATTATGTTATAGTAATAATATAATATATTGTATATGCATATAATATTAATACTATAATGTAATACAGTATGCTAATAATTATACACTATTATAATGGTATATTTATATTACATGTAATATTACTAATAATATTACAATACAGTAATGGAGTTATTGTTAGTAAATGAAGTCTTGACCCATATCTAGTATTTCGCTGGGTAGGAAAAAAGGCAATGTACGTAGTTATAATATAATATATAATAATCATATTATGTTATAGTAATAATATAATATATTGTATATGCATATAATATTAATACTATAATGTAATACAGTATGCTAATAATTATACACTATTATAATGGTATATTTATATTACATGTAATATTACTAATAATATTACAATACAGTAATGGAGTTATTGTTAGTAAATTAAGTCTTGACCCATAATTAGTATTTTGCTGCGTAGGAAAAAGGCAATATATTAATATAAAATAATCATATTATGTTATACTAATAATATATTGTGTATGCATATAATATTAATAATATTATAATGTAATACAATATGATAATAATTATACACTATTATAATGGTATATTTATATTACATGTTATATTACTAATAATACTACGATATAGTGTTATAGTACAATATAGTAATATATAATGCTTATATTGTGCTATACAAATAATATAATATATTTTATATACATATTACTTGCCCTGAGTCCCCTTTGGGGTGAGAAGGGCGGGATATAAATGTCGCTAATAATAATAATAATAATAATAGTTATTGTTATTACATCTAAATTTCCATTACACTAATTTTCATTACTTAAGGTATTTAAAAGTTCATATCTCCTCTATAACAAAAGAGGAGAGATATTATCACCTAGTTTTCAATCTGATAGTCGTACCTGCTAATGTCCTCTTGTATTTTCTCATAATGTTCTTTCTTCTTTTCTTGGATAATCATTGGTCACATTTATTATTATTATTATTATTATTATTATTATTATTATTATTATTATTATTATTGTCTTTGCTGTATATCTTTTGGTTTTCCTGTAGACTCTCCAACAGCAAGAATGCAAGCTCCTCTACAGCCGTAAAGAAGGCCAGCGCCAGGAGAATAAGAACAAGAACCGTTACAAAAATATCCTGCCCTGTGAGTACTGTTTCATCCCCATTCCTGTCTTCGAACTCTTGTCTTCCCCAGTTTGGAACCTTTTGGATGTATCATGGGTGGGGTTGAGTGTGCTCTCTGGCTGTAGGGTAAACTACAACTCCCACCATAGTGAATCAGCCCCCTCCAATAATAATACATTCTAATATTAATAATAGATACATAGCTGCTTTGAGTCTCTTTTTAGGAAAGATAAAGTGGGGTAGAAATAAATAATAGTAATAATACATTCTAATATTACTAATAGATACATAGCTGATTTGAGTCTCTTTTTAGGAAAGATCAAGCGGGGTAGAAATAAATAATAGTAATAATAATAAATTATAATATTACTAATAGATACATAGCCGCTTTGAGTCTCTTTTTAGGAAAGATAAAGCGGGGTAGAAATAAAACATAGTAATAATAAATTCTAATATTAATAATATATACATAGCCGCTTTGAGTCTCTTTTAAGGAAAGCTAAAGCGGGGTAGAAATAAAACATAGTACAATAAATTCTAATATTAGTAATAGATGCATAGCCACTTTGAGTCTCCTTCGGGAGAGATCAAGCCAGGTATAAATAAATACATAATAGTAATAATAATAATAATTTCTAATACTGTATTACTAATAGATACATAGCTGCTTTGAGTCTCTTTTTAGCAAAGATAAAGCGGGGTAGAAATAAATAATAGTAAAAATACGTTCTAATATTAATAGTAGATACATAGCTGCTTTGAGTCTCTTTTAAGGAAAGCTAAAGCGGGGTAGAAATAAAACATAGTACAATAAATTCTAATATTAGTAATAGATGCATAGCCACTTTGAGTCTCCTTCGGGAGAGATCAAGCCAGGTATAAATAAATACATAATAGTAATAATAATAATAATAATTTCTAATACTGTATTACTAATAGATACATAGCTGCTTTGAGTCTCTTTTTAGCAAAGATAAAGCGGGGTAGAAATAAATAATAGTAACAATACGTTCTAATATTAATAATAGATACATAGCCGCTTTGAGTCTCTTTTAAGGAAAGCTAAAGCAGGGTAGAAATAAATAAATAGTAATAATAATAAATTATAATATTGCTAATAGATACATAGCCGCTTTGAGTCTCTTTTAAGGAAAGCTAAAGCAGGGTAGAAATAAAGAATAGTAATAGTAAATTCTGATATTAATTATACATACATAGCCGCTTTGAGTCTCTTTTAAGGAAAGCTAAAGCAGGGTAGAAATAAAGAATAGTAATAGTAAATTCTGATATTAATTATACATACATAGCCGCTTTGAGTCTCTTTTAAGGAAAGCTAAAGCAGGGTAGAAATAAAGAATAGTAATAGTAAATTCTGATATTAATTATACATACATAGCCGCTTTGAGTCTCTTTTAAGGAAAGCTAAAGCAGGGTAGAAATAAAGAATAGTAATAGTAAATTCTGATATTAATTATACATACATAGCCGCTTTGAGTCTCTTTTAAGGAAAGCTAAAGCGGGGTAGAAATAAATAATAGCAATAATGCATTATAATATTAATAATAGATACATAACCACTTTGGGTCTCTTTTTTGGAAAGCTAAAGCAGGGTAGAAATAAAGAATAGTAATAGTAAATTCTGATATTAATAATACATACATAGCCGGTTTGGGTCTCCTTTGGGGGTATAAATTAATAATAATAATAATAATAATAATAATAATGATGATGATGATGCTAATCCCCAGCACAGTCAACTGCAATATCAGCAATCAAATCAATCAAAATCAATAAAAATAAAAACTTTGCTCGGCCCGAAAGCAGTTCGGCATCCTCTGCTTTCAAGTCCGGGCACCTTATTGTGCGGGCACCTTATTGTTATGAGGACACCCTGATCCACGCTTTCCTAAGGTGCCCCTTGTGTCTCCTCCTGCCAGTTGACCACACCAGAGTTGTTCTTCACGATGGCGATCCCAACGAGCCCGTGTCCGATTACATCAACGCCAATATTATCATGGTAAGAATACTTGGACTTTGGTGGTGGGGGTGGATTTCTACGGCTCTTTGGGAATACAGTAGAGTCTCACTTATCCAACGTTCTGGATTATCCAACACATTTTTGTAGTCAGTGTTTTCAATACATCGTGATATTTTGGTGCTAAATTCGTAAATACAGTAATTACAACATACATTACTGTGTATTGAACTGCCTTTTCTGTCCAATTTGTTGCCTAACATGATGTTTTGGTGCTTAATTTGTAAAATCATAACCTAATTTGATGTTTAATCGGCTTTTCCTTAATGCCTCCTTATTATCCAACATATTCGCTTATCCAACATTCTGCCGGCCCGTTTACGTTAGATAAGTGATACTCTACTGCAGGGGTCCTCAAACTTTTAAAGCACCATCCTTCAGACTGTTGAGGGGCCAAATTATCATTTGAAAAAAAAAGCCCGAAAAAATTCCTGTGCACACTGCACATATCTTATTTGTAGTCAAAACAACAACAATAACAATGAAAGACCAATATAATATTTAAAAATGAAAATAATTTTAACCAACATAAACCTATCAAGATTTCAATAGGAAGTGTGGGCCTGCTTCTGGCCAATGAGATAGGTTAATTAGGATTGTTGTTGTT
The DNA here is from genome assembly GCF_035594765.1 of Anolis carolinensis. Classification (NCBI taxonomy): domain Eukaryota; kingdom Metazoa; phylum Chordata; class Lepidosauria; order Squamata; family Anolidae; genus Anolis; species Anolis carolinensis. Next base: position 2,119,024 of record NC_085847.1, read on the forward strand.
GTGTGTCTTCAAGTCATTTCAGACTTTGGGCAAGCCTGGAATAGTCTAATTCCCTTGGAATAGTCTAATAGGAGTATTCCAAGGGTCGCTCCTTGAGTATTCCAAGGGTCACTCCGAGACTATTCCAATGATCACTTTTAGACTATGTATATACACTATATTATATTATTAGCATAGCACAATATTAGCATTATATATTACTATATTGAACTATACCACTATACTGTAATATTATATGTAATATATAACATATAATTAATATTATTATATGGTGTTGTTATTAATACTATATTGTATAAAATGATAATATTATTATCAATATCATATGTATATACAATATATTATATTATTAAAACTTAAATAAAATATTATATTATAAATGAGGGCAGGGGCCAGGTAAATGACCTTGGGGGGCCGCATCTGGCCCCCGGGCCTTAGTTTGGGGACCCCTGCTCTACTGTATTTGGTGTTTCATTGGCCGCATGGAGTTCGGGGCTGGGTGTTGTAGACCTCTGAGGTCATGTCAAGCTCAAATTCTAATTTTAGGTGGATGTTGTAGTTGGCATGCTCTAGGGCAGGGGTGTCCTTGGGCTGACGAGAGAGTCAAGTTAATTAGGATTGGGTTGCTGTGAGTTTTTCGGGCTGTCTGGCCATGTTCCAGCCCACATCTATGGCAGGCATCCTCAGGAGTTGGGAGGTCTTGTTGGAAACGAGGCAAGTGGGATTTCTATCCCTGTGGAATGATGTCCAGGGTGGGAGAAAGAACTCTTTGTCTGTTGGAGGGACGTGTGAATGTTGCCATTGTCCAGCTTGATTAGCATTGAATGGCCTTGTAGCTGCAAAGTCAATCAGTGAGAGTATTTGCATAAAGGTCTGTTGGAAACAAGGCAAGTGAACTGTATATATATTTCTGGAATGATGGGAGAAATAATTCATTTCTGTTGGAGGGACGTGTGAATGTTGCCATTGTCCAGCTTGATTAGCATTGAATAGCCTTGCAGCTGCAAAGTCAATCAGTGAGGGTATTTGTATAAAGGTCTGTTGGAAACAAGGCAAGTGAACTGTATATATATTTCTGGAATGATGGGAGAAATAATTCATTTCTGTTGGAGGGACGTGTGAATGTTGCCATTGTCCAGCTTGATTAGCATTGAATAGCCTTGCAGCTGCAAAGTCAATCAGTGAGGGTATTTGTATAAAGGTCTGTTGGAAACAAGGCAAGTGGACTGTATATATATTCCTGGAATGATGGGAGAAATAACTCTTGTCTGTTGGAAGGACGTGTGAATGTTGCCATTGGTCAGCTTGATTAGCATTGAATGGCCTTGCAGCTGCAAAGTCAATCAGTGAGGGTATCTGCATAGAAGTCTGTTGGAAATGAAGCAAGTGGACTGTATATATCTCTCTGGAATGATGTCCAGGGTGGGAGAAAGAACTCTTGTCTGTTGGAGGCAAGTGAGAATGTTGCAATTGTCCACCTTGATTAGCATTGAATGGCCTTGCAGCTTCAAACCTTGCTGCTTCCTGCCTAGGGGATTGATACTATTACCGCTGTATTAACTCCTGTTTTATTGTTTTATTTTTTGTATATTGTGCAGTGTATTTATGCTGTTGTTTTTGTAAATTATGCTGGTCGGGCCTTGCCTCATGTTAGCTGCCCCGAGTCCCCGTGGGGAGATGGTGGTGGGATATAAATAAAGTTATTATTATTATTATTATTATTTTATTTTATTATGACACAGCAAACAAGATAGATATGCTGGATTTCATATCACAAAATCAGCACAGTCCTAGACTCTTGGGAAGTGTTCGACGTGTGATTTTGTATTATTATTATTATTATTATTATTATTATTATTATTATTATTATTATAGGGGAATCCTTTGTTGGGAGGTGTTACCTGGCCCTGATTGTTTCCTGTCCGGAATTCCCCTGTTTTCTGAGTGTTGTTCTTTATTTACTGTCCTGATTCTAGAGGTTTTTTTTAAATACTGAGAGCCATATTTTGCTCATTGTCATGGGCTGGATTGTGGAGGTCACCTCCGAGGCTTTGGACAATCTCAGCCAGGTCCAAATGCTTGGAGTTGGTTGGCAGGGGGTTTCTGGGAATTGCAGTCCCAATGAAGGCCCTTTTCTGGCCCTCCGAAGGCGACCGGGCCTCTTGATCTCCCTCTCCGCTTGCAGCCAGAGTTCGAGACCAAGTGCAACAACACCAAGCCCAAGAAGAGCTACATCGCCACCCAGGGCTGCCTCCAGAACACGGTGAACGACTTCTGGCGGATGGTGTTCCAGGAAAATTCCCGGGTCATCGTCATGACGACAAAAGAGGTTGAGAGAGGAAAGGTAAGGGGAGAAGTGGGCTTGTGGGTGTACTATAACTTACATCATGACAGGTTAACCCCAAGAAACTCCACCAGTACTTAAAGTTTGCTTGAGGTTCTGTGCCACTCCTGCCCAATGGGTGCCTCATTCTGAATGGGTGTTTTCCTTCCCAATGGGTTCTCCATTCCAAATGTGTGCTTCTTTCCCAATGGGTGCTCCATCCTGAATGTGTGCTCCCTTCCCAATGGGTGCTCCCTTTTGGGGAAACCCAGGACCTTGGGTGGAGTCCCTGTGCCACCCTCCCCTCTTTCCGTTGTCCCCCCCATTCCTTGGCTTTCTCTGTGCTGCTCTTTCCCTCGCTCTGCCGTTGCTCTCTTCTGCTCGAGGCCCCGAGCGGCAACAGCAGAGTGGCTGCACATCACAAACAAAGAAAGAGAAAGGATAGCGGAGGAGGGAGGGCTGTTCTTCCAGAGATCTGGCACCAAGCGGGAGCTGCTTTCCCTCGCCATCCTCCTCCCTTCTCTGCCAGCAGAACCTCGGCTACGACGCAGCATTGCGGTCTCACGGGAGGTCCTAGTTTTGTCAATGTTTTGGAGGACCATCTGTTTCTCCTGCTCCGGAACACATTGCTCATCTTGCCAGGAAGCCTTCCGGTCGGTGCTCAACTCCCGGCTTGCGTGGGGTGTGCCCTGGTGTTGATGAAACATGGATTGGCGCGGGAGACGAGGAGATTCTGGAGATTCTGGAGGAGGCCCAGAGCTAGTGCATGGAGCAGCCAAAACAGGAGTATTAGTATTAGAGTGTAGTACAATATTATGATCAATATTATATGTACACACTATCTATCTATCTATATATATATAAAAGGGTAATGAAATTTCAGCCTAGGACACAACCCCTCATCCATGCCTCTACGTTCATACAACAAAAAGAAAAGAAAAAGAAAGTCCTAATTAGAGGGAGAGGAATAATTGTTTTTATCCAATTGCTGCTAGTTAGAAGGCTAAGCTCTGCCCACTTGGTTTCCTAGCAACCCATTCAGCCCAGGGGACAGGCAGAGTTAGGTCTCACTTAGGCCTCTTCCACACTGCCTATAAAATACAGATTATCTGATTTGAACTGGATTATATGACAGTGTAGACTCAAGGCCCTTCCACACAGCTATATAACCCATTTAGAATCTTATATTATCTGCTTTGAACTGGATTATTTTGACTCCACACTGCCATATAATCCACTTCAGTGTGCATTTTATTCAACTGTGTAGAAGGGGCCTCATATAATCCAATATAAACCGAGGGGAGCTTTTTCAGCCGCATAAAAGAGCTGAAAAACTAGGCTTATACACAAGTATATACAGTACTTTAATCGAGGTATCAGTAGTTTAAATGTTTTTGAATTTTTATGTAAAACTGTAACTTAAGATATGACTGTCCAACTCTGATTAAATCCTTATTTTCATCTTCTCCAATGTAAATGGGCTTATGTATCCTTTTAATAATAATAGAGTGAAATAATACATGTAATAATAATAAATGCAGTAAAATAATAAATGTATTGTTAATAATAAACATAGAGTAAAATAAATGTAAAAGTAACAACAATAATAGAGTAAAATAATAAATGTAAAAATAATTAATAGAGTAAAATAATAAATGTAATAATAATTAATAGAGCAAAATAATAAATGTAATAGTAATAGTAATAATTAATAGAGTAAAATAATACAGTAGAGTCCCACTTATCCAACACTCGCTTATCCAACGTTCCGGATTATCCAACACATTTTTGTAGTCGATGTTTTCAATAAATCGTGATATTTTGGTGCTAAATTCGTAAATACAGTAATTACTACATAGCATTATTTCGTATTGAACTATTTTTCTGTCAAATTTGTTGTATAACATGATGTTTTGATGCTTCATTTGTAAAATCATAACCTAATTTGATGTTTAATAGGCTTTTCCTTAATATTAATATATTGCATTATTATTATAGTATTATTATAAGTAGTATTATAAAAGTATTTTTTAAAGAATTAATTCTCTGCCCTTTTGCCTTTTTTTTCTTTCCAGAGCAAATGTGTGAAGTACTGGCCGGACGAGCATGCGCTCAAGGAATACGGAGTGATGCGCGTCCGGAACGTCAAGGAGAGCGCGGCCCACGACTACACGTTGCGGGAGCTCAAGCTCTCCAAGGTTGGACAGGTGAGTTTTGCTTGGCTTGGCATCCTTTTCATACTGGAAATGCCATCAGGGTGAAGGTCCGGTGCATCAGTATGAACAGAAGCAACGTTCATTCGGGACTCTGTTTTGGGAGGGAGCAGCGGGAGAGAAGCACGTAATTCGGAACGGCCAGTTAAAGATAATGTACAATAATATAATATATTGTATATACATATAATATTGATAATAATATTATAATGTACTACAATATAATACTAATAATAATATTGAATATATATTATATATTACATGTAATATTACTAATAATATTACAGTATAGTGGTATAGTTCAATATAGTAATATATAATGCTAATATGCTGTGCTAATAATATATTATATTGTATGTACAGTAGAGTCTCACTTATCCAACATAAACGGGCCGGCAGAACGTTGGGTAAGCGAATATGTTGGATAATGAGATATTAAGGAGAAGCCTAGGTGATGATTTTACAAATTAAGCACCAAAACATCATGTTATACAACAAATTTGACAGAAAAAGTAGTTCAATATGCAGTAATGTTATGTTGTAATTACTGTATTACGAATTTAGCACCAAAATATCACGATGTATTGAAAACATTGACTACAAAAATGCCTTGGATAATCCAGAACGTTGGATAAGCAAATGTTGGATAAGTGAGACTCTACTGTATATATAATTTGTAAGCTGCTCAGAGTCCCCTTTGAGGTGAGAAGGGCGGGATAGAAATGTAGCAAATAAATAAATACATTGGATTCCACAAACAACCGAGTACAGTTATACTAGCTATCAAACAACTCGTTGTCTGTCACACTTTCTGGGTTGTCATGAGGTCTGTTTTATAGCAATATTTCACTGATGTTGTCCCAAAGTTGACAAATATTGACAGAAGTCATCCATCCTGGAACATGTTGATTTTATCTCAGTTTCCGGGCAGATGTTGACTCTTCTTGATTAGTGTTTGCAACGCAAGCAGCTCTGTGTTGACTTCCTTCTTAACATAAAGGAACGTTGTAAACATTTCCTTAACTTAAAAGAGCCATTGTCTCTGATTAATGTATACACGTTGTTTTTCCCCAAAAGTTCGTCAGTGTTGACACTTGTAAACAGATGCAAACATTTCTCTTTGTTACAGTTCAGTAACTTTTAATTACAGTTCCACAAGCAGGTAGTTAGTCATTGCAGGCCTTAATATTAGTAGAACGGGGTCTTCAAAATTATTAGCTCTCATTCCTTCCTTCCTTTCATTCAGTTCATTCATACCCACACTTATCGAATCCACATTTTTCAAATCTGCACATCTTATTTTTGTGACAGGGCAACACAGAGCGGACGGTGTGGCAGTACCATTTCCGAACCTGGCCCGACCACGGCGTTCCCAGCGATCCGGGCGGCGTTCTCGACTTCCTGGAAGAGGTTCATCACAAGCAAGAGGGCATTGCCGACGCCGGCCCCGTTGTGGTCCATTGCAGGTACTGCCGTGCCCCGAATGCACCTCCAGCGCAACATATTATGAGAAGCACAAATCCCTTTGCTACATGTGAGTTTTTTTCCCCTCTCCTTTCTCCTTGACAGTGCCGGCATCGGACGCACGGGAACGTTCATTGTGATCGATATCCTCATCGACATCATCCGAGAGAAAGGTCAGCTCCCTTTGCTATCCCTCTAGACCTGAGTTTGGTTAGCAGGATCCCTGGCCTGCTGTGGATGATGGGATGTTTTTAATGCTTTGTCTTAGTGTTTATGCCTTTTAATGATTTTAATTTATAGTTACCGAGTTTTTCTTTTTTCTTTTTTTTATACACAATATATTATATTATTACTATATCATTCATTTACAATATTTCATTTACAGTATTAGTAAAGGAAAGAACAATACAATATTTAAAAATAAAAATAATAACCAACATATGTTTTATATTTTTATACTGTATTAATTGTTTGTAATGGATTTTATTTACTGTTATGTTTAATTATGTGTCGGCATCGAATTGTTGCCAATTGTGTACCCCGAGTCCCTTCGAATGAGAAGGGCGGGATATAAATACAGTAGAGTCTCACTTATCCAACACTCGCTTATCCAACATTCTGGATTATCCAACGCATTTTTGTAGTCAATGTTTTCAATACATCATGATATTTTTGTGCTAAATCCATAAATACAGTAATTACTACATAGCATTACTGTGTATTGAACTACTTTTTCTGTCAAATTTGTTGTATAACACAATGTTTTGGTGCTTAATTTATAAAATCATAACCTAATTTAATGTTTAATAGGCTTTTCCTTAATCTCTCCTTATTATCCAACATATTCGCTTATCCAACGTTCTCCCGGCCCGTTTACGTTGGATAAGCGAGACTCTACTGTATCAGGATTTCAGTGGGAAGTGTGGGCCTACTTCTGGCCAAGTAGGATTGTTGTTGTTGTGCCTTCAAATCATTTCAGACTTTGGGCGAGCCTATGTCTAAAACTGAGGGCGGGGGCCAGGTAAATGGCCTTGGAGGGCCGCATCCGGCCCCCGGGCCTTAGTTTGGGGACCCCTGTAGTAAACAAATAAAATAAACCTATTCCATGATACCCAGCGCTTTTCTCTTCCTGGTCTGCCCAGGCGTGGATTGCGACATCGACGTCCCCAAGACCATCCAAATGGTCCGCTCCCAACGCTCAGGGATGGTGCAGACGGAGGCCCAGTATCGGTTCATCTACATGGCGGTGCAGCACTACATCGAGACGTTACAGCGCCGGATCGAGGAAGAGCAGGTACTTGAAATGGGGGTGGGGTGGGTTCATAAGAGATGCACGTCCAGGGAGTGAGACAGTACTAGCAGTCTTGAGGATGGCTCTTAAGGTTTGGGCACTTCCCAGACCGGGCCAGGCCTGTCGCCTGACTTTCTCTTCTCTCTTCCAGAAGAGCAAGCGGAAAGGGCACGAGTACACCAACATTAAGTACTCGCTCGCGGACCAGGCTGGCGGAGACCAGAGCCCCCTCCCGCCGTGTACGCCCACCCCGACCTGCCCGGAGTACGTAGCTTCACATGACTAGCGCACACAACTTTGTGAACTCTAGTTGGCTATGTCAATTAATGTGGATGTTTGTGCAGATTCTAAGTTGTCATAATTTTTGTTTGACTACGTTGGGTTCGATTTATTGATTTCAGGGTTAGTTCATTGATGGGCCCCTGGTGGTAGCGTAGTGTGTTAAAGCGCTGAGCTGCTGAACTTGCAGACTGAAAGGTGCCAGGTTCAAATCCCGGGAGCGGAATGAGCGCCCGCTGTTAGCCCCAGCTCCTGCCAACCTGGCAGTTCGAAAACATGCCGATGTGAGTAGATCAATAGGTACCGCTCCGGTGGGAAGGTAACGGCGCTCCATGCAGTCATGCCAGTGGCCACATGACCTTGGAGGTGTCTACGGACAATGCCGGCTCTTCGGCTTAGAAATGGAGATGAGCACCAACCCCCAGAGTCGGTCACGACTGGACTTAACGTCAGGGGAAAACCTTTTACCTTTTTCATTGATGTTAGGTTTAACTTTTAATTTTTATATGGGGGGTTTTATATGTGGGTTTTTATGGGATTTTATGTTGGTGTTTTTTTTTATAGAGGCATTGAATGTTTCCCGTTGTATGTAGTCGCACCCTCATTTTTTTGGGTGGGAAACAAGTATTTTTGCGTTCCTCGCATAATAGTTGCAGAGCCGTTCGGGGTGGATTCCTTGCTTTTTCCAAAGCAAGGCAGTTTAAAAACTCTGAAAAGGAGGTCTCTGGAGCTTTGCCGTCCTGAGTCCCCCTGGGGAGATAGATAGGGAGGAATACAAATAAAGTATTATTATTTTATTGTATGACACAGCAAACAAGATAGACATGCTGGATTTCATATCACAAAATCACAAGTAAAACACTTCCCAAGTGTCTAGGACTGTGTGATGTATTTTCGGATGCGTGCAGATCCCAGTAGAGTATTATTGTTGTTGTTGTTGTTGTTGTTGTTGGGTGGCATTTTCAGGGAGTCCTTGCTTGGCTCTTTAGTGCCTTTGGGCTGACATGACAATCCTTGGTGGTTGTTATTTTTGACAGGATGAGAGAAGATAATGCCATGCGCGTCTACGAGAATGTTGGCCTGATGCAGCAGCAGAAGAGCTTCAGATGAGACAAAAGGAAAGGGCTTCCTTGCGGGGAAAGTGAGTTACCGTCTTTCTTTACGTAATAGTCGCACTCTCATTTTTTGCGTGGGAAACGAGTATTTTTGCGTTCCTCGCATAATAGTCGCAGAGCCATTTGGGGTGGATTCCTCTTTCCTTCTTTCTCCAAAGTCAAGACAGATCTCTCCTCCTTCTGCTTTTCTCCAAATGACACACCTCCCGCGAGTTTAATTCCTGAAAGCTCTCTTTCTTCTGTTACAGATTTTGAGATCCGGTTGTTGTTTTTTTTTCCAATACGAAAGTGAAGCGGAGCGACTTGGGACGCATCCCCACGGCGAGTGGACTTTCGACAGCGACGTAGAGCCTCCTTTTATTTATGGTGTTTCAAACCCTTCCGTAATCCGCCGAACTCGAGACCATCCTTTTTTTGCCGAAAGCTCTTTATTATTATTATTATTTTTGGTCTCCGGAACGGCTGGCGTCCATAATTCCCAATAAGCTTTGCTTTCCATTCTCAGACACAAAGTGCAGACCAATACTCTTGTTGTACTTGAACGTTTTGATTTACCCCTGGGTTTCGAGGTTTCCTAACCTTGCTTCAAATGAGTTCATGTTTTTTTAAACCTTGCCCTTTAAAGCTCGTTCAGTACGAGAGCTTCGGGGGACAACCTGGTTGTCTCGATCCAACCGTTGTCCTCCGTTTCTCCCTTGGCTCTGTTTTGCGTGAATTGGTGATGACCGCTCCTTAAATGGAGTCGCTAAATTTCAATCCAGCTTCTCGTCCTCATGGCGGTCCATGTTTGGACTGTCCCCCCCCCCCCCCCCCCCCCCCCCCCCCCCCCCCGTTGAGGTGTTTTTGGTTGTCCTAGAACTTCCAGTGATGCGGTTTTTGCACCCGATTGAAATTGAATTTCCTAACAACCTTCCCAGCAATTGTGGATAGTGGAGTCAGTTGCGTGTGAGGAATTCAAATGATGTTTTTTACATTGATTTAAGGGCTTAGGAGAGGAAGGAGCCACTCGGCATCCAGGGCCTTCTTTGGGGACGATTGGGATGGGACTGGGAGGGTACGTCACTTCCTCTGCCTGTCTGCCGCCTATATACACTCTTGTCTTCTTTCGGGACCTGCTGGCAAGCGACCCGGGGGCCTTCTGGGTCGGCGGAAGGGACCTGCGCATCCTTCTTGGTGCCGGAAGGGCGTTCTTTCCTTGCCTGGCCTGCGGTAGCTGATACTCCTTTGCCCTCCCTTCCGCCAGACTTTTCTCTCTCAACGCTCTGCCTTTTTTTGAAGTGCCTTCTTCCCCGCCGAGCCAGCGTGGCTCGGTTGGGTCCTTCCTTCCTTGCGGCTTCCACTGCAGAGGTGTCCTGACGCTTTCCGTGGGATGATGGAAGCGTTCGAGGCATCGCTGTCCCTGCAAAAACCTTCCCGTTTGCTTGAGGGCTCTGCGTGTGTCATAGTCGTCGTACTCGTGTCCTTGGGACAACGCAATGTTTCTGCAGCTGATCGGGGCCTTTGTCCAGGAGTTGCGAATTCCCATCAACTCACATCAACAAGAGAGTCTCTGCCGTTGTTGTTCAGTATGGAAGCTGGCTGCTTCGATCTCTCTCTTTCTCTAAAATCACTCTTTACACAGTGCCATTAGAATTAGCCAGCGTTCCCTTGCTGCCTGGGAAGGCAATCCCTAGAGAAGTTGTACCCTGAAGCCTAGAACATATAAAACAAGAGGGTTGTGATTTCCCGTATTCTGTGACATTGATTTGGCCGTGGTTTTGCTTTGTGAGCCGCAGGGAGTCGGAAGGCCTCGGTGAAGGCCTTGCGCTCCCTGGGACTCGCATTTCCCCATCGTATCGTGCATTGGGAAGCCCTGGCCCTGGTTTACCCACTTGCCTATCTTGTCCTCGAAGTTGAATTCTGCCCCTTGGCCTACGTTGTTCCGAATTGCAGCGTGGAAGGAAGGGAGATCTGTGGTCTTTGCTGCCCCTTCCTTTGGCTTCCCTTTTCGTTCGTGCGTCTTGTTTTCAACCATGGAACTCCTGTCTTTGTGTCTTTTGCCTCGTTGCGCGGTGCCGTTGTTGGCCTTCCTTGCACCTCCCGCATCATAGAGGGCTTCCGGCACTTGCCGGCACTTCCATTCGGGATGGAGCAGCAATGAGACTTCCGGGTAGGGACAATGTTGGCCAGAGCAGAAGTGCCTCTGGTTTTTAGCAGTCAACGGTGACCATGTCAATATTGGCCATGTCATTCTTTTGGTTGTTTGCCCCGCCAGAGGTGGAAGTGTTGGGCATCTTGGAGTCCAAATTCGTAGGGGGTTTGGTGGAAGTGTTCCAATGGGTTGGGGACGTGCCAAACAGTGCTGCTTCCCGTGGCACAGACTGGGAAATTGCTTCCATCAAGGTCCACGTTGCCCCTCGATCTTTCCAGTACAGGACTGGGGGGGAAGGTAGGTGTTTTGAAGGAAGAGTGTGGTGGTGTTGGGTAGCGGAACTTGGCATGTTTGTGAGATGGGGAGAGAGAGGAAGGACCAGGCCGGGTCTGGGTCTTGTCACAGTGCTTTATAATATGCCTTAAATTGGGGAGCGGGGAGAAGCTCAAGCGAGACTGGTCTTTTACAAAGCCATCCCTTGCCACCTCTTTCCCCCTCTTCCAAATTCCCAGTTTGGTGGCTTCCCAATGGAGGAGACAGAATGGGAAGGATAGGAGTTTTTAGCGGAGGGACAAAGGAAGGAAATGCAGCGAAGGAGGGAACGCTGCCTTCTGCGTTGGCCTGGGTGGGTTTGGTTCCGATTCATCGCCTGCGTCCTCTCTGAAATGTCGAAATGTGGGGCCACCGGGGATGTGTGCCGAACTCGGAAGAGCACGTGATAAAGGAATGTCCTTTTTGAAACTTGAAACAGAAATACCCTTCTCGACAATTGTGCGGGGAAACGGGTGTGAGCGAAATGCTTGGGCCTTGCTGCAAACCCAAAGCAGACAAGTTCGTGTTCCTTCCTACCTTAAAGCGATCTCTCGACTTTTGCATTCTTATCCCAGGCTGAATGTCAATGGCACAAGGAGGCGTCTGTAGTCCGCAGGGATGTGTGTGTCTTAAAGCCCGGCGTCCGTTCTCTAACCACACTTGCGGACAAAGGAAAGGGAGAGGAGTTGACTTGGCTCCAGGAGCAAGCTCGGTTTTCTTTTTCCGTTGGGGAAAACCTTCTGGAGCTGGGCTTGTGCCATCCTCTTGGCACTGTATTTTTCTCCAACGGGAAGGGGCAAAAACGGAGGACCTTTTGCTCACCTTCTCAACCGAGTCGCCACACCATGCAACTCCGTGAGAAAACCCGAGTCCTTCCGCTTTTGGGCACAACAGGTTTTCGGAATGACCCCGTGGCTGCTTTGTGCCCACATCTTCCTCGTTGGGATGCCCGCTCCAGGGATTGATTTGCTCCGATCCGTGGCAGCTGGCACCTCAGTTATTTCCCAGTTTCTCACGTCGAAGGAATGAGGAGAAGCTTGGGCTGCCCAGTGCGTCATGTCGAGGGCATGGGTGGCATCGCTTCCTGAATGTCTGATCTATCCTTCATTTTTATTTGTTTTTGAAAAACCTTGACCAAATCTTCTGTGATTCCCCCTCTCCTCGGAAACTTGTGTTTTTCAACAATAGCCATGAACTTTCCTAGTGGACTGTTAAGGGGAACTTGAGGGCTAGGAACTTGACGCTATCTTTGAACACGCCGTTCGGGTGGCGAGTTGACGCGTTGCCGTTTTGGCTGGCTTTAACACCGTCCAACGGATGCAGTTGGACCCCGTTTTCAGAACCGTGGCTCGGTGCTCTCCGATCCCGGGAGTTGTCATTGTATACAATCTTTCGTCTTCTCTGCCTCACCAAACTACAGCTCCCAGGCATCAGTGGCATCCGGTTGAGCCAAACGGCCTTCCTTCGATAGCGTCGACACATTCACTGTGTTGGTTTTTCCTCTTCGTTTGGGGTTTTTCCTCCTCCGTTCTCGCCACATCACTTTGGGCGTATGTTTCTTAATTTATAATTAATTTTTTTCCCCTATCTTTTGGAGATAAGCTTCCCCGAACCTTTGTTCCTTCTTCCCAGCGACTTATGAAGAATCGTCGTAGCCGAGTCCTATTAAAAGGTGGGGTTCCGAAGCGCAGCCGCCTCCTTTGCAAAGGAAGGCGCCCAAGATGTCTTGGATCATTTTGTGTTTCGTTATTTTCAAAAAATGTGAATAATGTCTGTGTCCGGGGCCTCTCCGTTCTCTTCGGCTTCTGCGCTGCAAAAGCTTGCGCGGGCAAAGGCCCGTTGGCTCCCAATGTAAGAGACGGCGCTTGCCCGGCGTCTCTTGGCTTCTGTCCATATATTCTCTTAGCCCTGCTTTCCCCGACCCGGAGGGCTCCCCGTGGGTCAAACTACGTCTCCCAGAAACCCCGGGAGGCGTTGTCGGACCCGTCGAGAGAGCCCGATCGGGAGGAGATGGCGACGGTAGACCATCCTTGCAATTGTCAGCGTGTGACATTAAAAGGTTTCAAACAAGCCAACATAGATCATGTATAGTTAGGAAAGAAAAAAACCACAATACAATAAATCTTTTAGTGATTGTCTGTTACCAGCCTGTATTTATGGAGGTGAAATGGCTGCATTGCTGACCATGCTGTGATTTCTTTCTTTTTTTTAAAAAAAAAAAATGGCTCCAAGGCTTATCCGAGTTAAAAAGCATTATTTGTAAAACGTCACGATGACAAAAAAGGAATTAAAAAAAAGATCCATTTTCTTACGCCTGTCTCCTGAATGATCATTTTAAAAACGCCGAGCCGTGCATTGGATTCCGGGGGATCGGAATACGGGACCTTGGAAAGACGGAGGTGCCCATGTTGTTGTCACGGTTTCCAACCTGTGATGCTTTCTTGGCAAGATGTGTTCAGAGGGCTGACATGTCCCTCAGCATAATAATCTATATCTATATATATAAAAGAGTGATGGCATCAGGGCAGCGGACAAAACAACAAAACTACAGGCCCCCCAACCTCGAAATTTGACAACACAATCCATCATTCACGGCTCTAGGTTGATACAACAAAAAGAAAAGAAAAAATAAAGTCTTAATTACAGGGAGAGGAATAATAGTTTTTATCCAATTGCTGCCAGTTTGAAGGCTAAGCTCCACCCACTTGGTCTCCTAGCAACCTACTCAGCCCAGGGCACAGTTAGTCCTCACTTAGGCCTCTTCCACAGATTATCAGATTTTAACTGGATTATATGGCAGTGTAGACTCAAGGCCCTTCCAAACAGCTATATAACCCATTTAGAATCTTATATTATCTGCTTTGAACTGGATTATCTTGACTCCACACTGCCATATAATCCACTTCAGTGTGCATACTAAACATAAAGACAACCATACAACAGACATTCAATACCACCACTACCTCAACAATTTCTCACCAACACCACCAGACTTCGCCACAGCAACGCGTGGCCGGGCACAGCTAGTACATAATAAATCTATATCTTATCTATACACATAATAAAAGTGAAAAATTTGTATTTATGTGGCTAGGGTGTCCACTTACACAGACAGCCGTCCGCCTCCACAAACAGCTATAGCTCCCACAACTCAGGAAACATCAATAGTCCTCTCGACTGAGGGCAATTGACTTTTTATGACCGTTTCATGTGTCCTTGCAGCATGGTGCCCTCCCTTTTGGCCAAAAAACCATACCTAAGGGCTGTTATATCTTGGAGATGGGACCTAAGGATGGAGAGCAGGAGATGTGAAATATATTTTGGAGACTGAACCTAAGGATGGAGGACAAGAGATATGGAACATACTTTGGAGATGGGACCCAAGAGCAGGAGATGTAGGATATATCTTGGAGATGGGACCTAAGGATGGTGGGCAAGTGATATGGGATATATCTTGGAGATGGGACCCAAGAACAGGAGATATGGTATGTCTATATCTTGGAGATGGGACCCAAGAGCAGGAGATATGGGATCTATCTTGAAGATGGGACCGAGGCACGGAGAGCAGGAGATATACCTTGGAGATGGAACCTAAGGATAGCGGGCAAGAGAAATGGGATATATCTTGGAGATGGGACCCAAGAGAAGGAGATACAGGATATATCTTGGAGACAGGACCTAAGGATGGAGAGCAGGAGATATACCTTGGAGATGGAACCTAATGATGGAGAGCAGGAGATATGGGATGTATCTTGCTGATGGGTCCCAAGAGCAGGAGATATGGGATATATCTTGGAGATGGGACCTAGGGACGGAGAGCAGGAGATAATGGGAAATATTTTGGAGGTGGGACCTAGCGATGGAGAGCAGGAGAGAGTTATGGGATATATCTTGGAGATGGGACCCAAGAGAATGAGACATGGGATATAGCTTGGAGATGGGACCCAAGAGAAGATATGGGATATATTTTGGAGACAGGACCTAAGGATGGAGAGCAGGAGATACACCTTGGAGATGGGACCTAATGATGGAGAGCAGGAGATATGGGATGTATCTTGCTGATGGGATCCAAGAGCAGGAGATATGGGATATATCTTGGAGACAGGACCTAGGGATGGAGAGCAGGAAATATGGGATATAGCATGGAGATGGAACACGAGCAGGAGATAAGGGATTTATCTTGGAAACGGAACCTAAGGATGGAGGGCAGATGCAATAATAATAATAATAATAATAATAATAATAATAATAATAATTATTATTATTATTATTATTTTGGAGCACCATACTCCAAAATCGTGTTAAAAAACAAAGTATGGATCATCGATGTTGCAATCCCAGATGACAACAGAATCAATGAAAAACAACTGGAAAAGCGTACGTGATACCAGGATTTAAAGATCGAACTGCAAAGACTCTGGCACAAGCCAGTCAAGGTGGTCCCAGTGGTGATCGACACACTGGGTGCAATGCCTCAAGACCTAGGCCAGCACTTGAAAACAATTGGCGCTGACAAAATTACAATCTGTCAGCCGCCAAAGGCCACCCTACTTGGATCTGCAGAAATTATTCGCCGATACATCGCATAGTCCTAGACACTTGGGAAGTGTCCAATGTGTAATCCAATGCAACAGCCGGCATAGTGATCTTGTTTGCTGTCTACTCATCATGTTGTGTATCAAATAATATTTATATCCCACGAAAGGACCCAAAGCAGCTTCTAACATGTTAAAAATACAGACAATCGGACTTCGCAGTGTATCCCGTAAGGCTCCGAATCCTATCCGAACTCGGGCGCTGAGCAGGACCAGCCTTGGATAGTCCTTGGGTGGGAGACCATGAACAACCGCCTGTCACAGGTGGCTCTATTTTGGAGTGAGAAAACGCCAAGACATTGCGAGAAGTCATCTCCCAAGGAGTCCCGAAAGACTCTCCGGAGGAGCAAAAGCACCATGACAATCTTCCCGATTTACCGCAGTTGCTAAGAATACCAGTGATTGGCAAGTGTCAATTATTTCTGGATTCTGAAGAGGCCTTTTTGTGCGGGGAAGCGAGCATCTGATGGAGGCATTCTATTTTGGAGAACGGATCGTTTCTTTCGGGGGAGGCAGGAGGCGGAGAAAATAAAAGCCGGTGGCAGCGGGAGGGAAATGTCGTGCTCTCGGAGTATGGCTCAGATCCTTCTTGTTTCCCTATCGAGTCTGAGAAATATATATCCAGACTGTGACAAACCAAACACCAAGAAGTGGATCAGGAAAGGGGCAACAACTCCTAGAATCCATGGCCTGCGGAGTTGGAGACCAACAAGGGGGCTTTGCCTATGTGACTACAGGATTCAAAGAGATGCCTGATCCTCAAACACTCTCTGCTTTATTCGGAGAAATGCTGCGCTTGCAGAGCTCGGGCGGTGTTGTATTTCAGTCTCAATGTTGACTGCCAAGGGAGCAGAAATGGTCAACATTTTCTAACGTTACTGTATTCCTGGCATTGCAGAAAGATTAGCTAATGACTGTTGGGAGAGTATTTGGATTGTCTTGATGTTTAGTGAGAGGCCGAGCTTCTCCTATGCTTCTGCAAAGAATAGCTTGTCGATCTTCTGAATGTGCACAGATTACGTTATCATCAGCATATTGGAGTTCTATAAAATGTTGTTGTGGCCTTTGTTTTCAGTCTGCTGAGGTTAAATAGCTGTCTGATAGATGATTTCCACTCCGGTGGGAAGCTTCCCGTCAATAAGATGAAGTATCATTAGTGATGACAATGAAGAATAAGGTTGGGGCAATAACACCGGATTCCATCTGAAATGGGTCACTGTCCAAGATGGTTGCCATGATGTCATCGTGGAGGAGCCACAGGATGTTGACAAATTTGTCCGGGCATCCGATTTTTTGGAGAATGATCCAGAGAGCGCTGCGATTCACTGTGTCGAATGCCTTTGCAAGGACAATGAATGCAATGTATAGAGCTGTTGTGCAGTGAAGATCATGTCCACTATTCTTCTGGAGGGATTCTGGGGGATGCTAGGAGTTGTAGTCCCCGTCTGGCACTTCTCCAAGCTCGGTTGCCACTGCCGGACATATTGTGCCGACCTTTCTGCCCACTTGGGCCTTTAATCTGACCCCGGTCCCCTGGCATTTGGGCATCTTTTGGGCACCCTGGTTGGGAAATGCGTTTGGGAAGCCGCATCTCAACCCTTCTCTCCCTCCCTCCTTCTCTTTCCGTCTCCTCGCTCCCTTCATCTTTGCTTCCATCAGTGCCAGTGGTCCTTCGGTTGTCATGGCAATGCTCCTATTTCTCTTTCCCTGCCAGGCGCGCGGCCGTCTCGAACCTGGCACTCGGCGGAGTGGAGGGGCCATTTCGGAGCCCAGATGCCGGCTTTTGGAGGATGCCACCATGCCTTTTCATGTTAGGTCTCTCTCTTAATGCTCCTCCGGTCCCCTTGAACATGATGGCTCTCTCTATAGCTGGCAGCTACTTGGCATTATAGGTGGGGTTGAGTGTGCTCTCTGGCTGTAGGGTGAACTACAACTCCCACTATGGTGAGTCAGTCCCCGCAAACCCTTCCAGTAGGTTGTGTTAGTCATGCGGGTTCTGTGTGTCAAGTTTGGTCCAGGTCCATCATCGGTGGAGGTCACACTTTCTCTGGTTGTGGGTGAACTACAACTCCCAGAAAGGAAGGTCAGTCCCCACAAACCCCTCCAGTCATCCAATTTCTGCATATCAGGTCTGTGTGCCAAGTTTGGTCCAGGTTCATCAACGGTGGAGGTCACAGTTCCCCTGGTTATGGGTGAACTACAACTCCCAGAAAGGACAGCCAGTTTCCCCCAAACCCCAGCAACTACAACTCCCAAATGTCAAGGACTACTTACCACAAACTCCATTAGTGTTCCCATTTGTGAATATTCAGTATGTGTAACAAGTTTGGTCCAGATCCATCAGTGTTTGGGTTCACAGTGCTCTCTGGATGTAGGTGAACTACAACTCCCGCAAATCATGGTGAATTCTCCCCAAAGATCTCTAGGATTTTTTTTTTGATTGCGGGGGCTCTGTGTGCCAAGTTTGGTCCAGTGCCATCTTTGGTGAAGTCCCAGGTGCTCATTGACTGCAGGTGAACTATAAATCCCAGTACTGTACCTATCCACAACTCCACAATGTCCAGGCCAATTTCTGTCAAAACTCACCAGTATTCAAATGTGGGCCATGAGAGTTCTGTGTGCCAAGTTTGGTTCGATTCTATCATTGGTGGAGTTTGGAATGCTCTTTGATTGTAGGCGAACTATAAATCCCGGCAACTACAACTCCCAAATGACAAAACAAATCCCTCCCAAACCTACCAGTATTCAAATGTGAGTGTATCAGGTATTTGTGCATATCAGATATTGACATTACGCCTCATAACAGTAGCAAAATGACAGCTATGAAATGGCAACGGAAATAATGTTATGGGAAGAGAGATGAATGTCGACAACCCTTCAAGGTAGGTGCGAATGCATTTGTGAGCGGATGCCTCCTTTTCGCTCTCCCAAAAAAGCTCAGCCGAGAACGGATGTCGGCACACCTGACGCCGAAACGGGGACGCGGCTGACAGCACCGAATCAAGCTCGCAACGAAGTCGTGTTTAGAGATACCCTCCTTAAACTACACATCCCAGGTTTGGCCTTGGAGACACAGCCATGATGGTCAACTGTCCGCCTCTTGCAGCACGAAACTAAATCAGACCCAGTGCTGACCCAAGACGCTCATCGCAGATGGGTGATGATATCCCGGGATCCTGGGAGTTGTAGTTTCACAAGGTCTTTGACCTTCTCATTCTCAGGAAGGCCAAAATACGACTCTCAGAATCCCATCACCTGGCAGTTCAAGTGGTCTCCAACTGCTTTCATTCTAGACCTGCTTGGGTACCCAACGTTGTGGGTGTACTACATACAACTCACCGCCTAAAACTCTATGAATTACAACTCCCACCATGATATGTCAATCCCATCAAATCCCTTCAGGATGTTCAGCTGGTCATGGAGGTTCTGTCTGCCAAGAACTGACAAAGAACAGATGCCAGCCATAAAACCTCAATTACCCTCTGGTATGTGAGAGCCCCTATATAAATGGGCTACAGAGAAGATTCTGGTATTCTGTACATTAAAACCTGTTGGAATATACCAGCGTGTGTCTTGGGGCTTTCTTCTGTGGAAGACTTACCCACAGCACAACTGGAAGAAGAGAACCTTACAGCTCCTTTTCGGAATATTGGTTTTAAAAAGACAAGAAATGAGCTTTGAAGCAAGAGCTGACAGAGAACATATGCCAGCCATAAAACCTCAATTACCCTCTGGTATGCGAGAGCCTCTATATAAATGGGCTACAGAGAAGATTCTCTGGCTTTAAAAAGACAAGAAACAAGCTTCGAAGCAAGAGCTGACAAAGAACAGATGCCAGCCATAAAACCTCAATTACCCTCTGGTATGTGAGAGGCCCTATATAAATGGGCTACAGAGAAGATTCTGGTATTCTGTACATTAAAACCTGTTGGAATCTACCAGCGTGTGTCTTGGTGCTTTCTTACCCACAGCACAACTGGAAGAAGAGAACCTTACAGCTCCTTTTCGGAATATTGGTTTTAAAAAGACAAGACACGAGCTTGGAAGCATTGCAAAGGATGCGACGAAAGGATGCTGAATGTTGACTCCTTCCTTTGTTGCTTTGGCGGCTTCGGGTGCCAACCCGGCGACGAGGTTTGCTCAATTAATGAATGCCGAGCAAGTTCAGAGAGAGATGGAGACAGCGAGAAGGAAGGAAAGGGAGGAGGGAGGGGAAGGAAAAGCCTTTCTCGGTGCCAGCCTTATGTAAGACGGGAGCTACAAGCAGGACCTGCAGCTAAATCTTGCAACGGGGAGACGGAGCATCTGTTCAGGGGGGCAGCCGTGCCCTTTGCCAAGCACCCGTTTCCATTCTCAGGCTTGGAAAGCTATTTTCGCCCCATAGGATGAGAGGACTTCTGGGGTTTGTGGCCGACGTTTTCAGGAATCGACACAGCCCACAGGGCACTCCATCACTCTCGACTGTGCCCAGGACATAATAAAAGTGAAATTATGTATATATGTAGCTGGAGTGTCCACTTACACAGACAAGCTCCCACTCCCACAAACAGCTATAGTTCCCACTACTCAGGAGACACTAATGGGCTTTCCTCCAATGACATTGTAGGTTATAGCGAGCGCCGAGAACATGTCTAAGAGCCCTGCCAATGTCCTCCACACATGCTACACTCTCCACCACCCATGTCAAGACCTTCATACTAGTTTTTCTGTTTTTTTCTCCACCACAGACACCCCAGTGTTCCTTTTCTCCATTGGTGTGTAATTTGCATGACCCCGCCCACTGCCTCTCCCTTAACCCTTTCCTATTTTTTTTCCTATGGCACACAGCAAACAGAGGAGCTGATCAGCAACTGAACATGTTGGATTATGGTTGTATGTGTATGAAATGCAAATCAAGTGTTTTCTGCTGTTTTGCAAGAGTGTGTGTTTCGACTGACAGCCTGTTGTGACTCCTGTTGACCTATCAGGCATGGTTTCCGGCTTTGGAGGTCGGAACTTCCTGCAGACTGTGGAATGTGCTTATCTTATCTCTGTGTGTGTTGAGCTGGTGCTTGCCGAGCAAAGAGGCTATAGAAGAATGCCAGCTCAGAGCGATGGCTTTTGCTATGCTTTGTAAATATGTTTGTAGATATTGAAATAAATGTTTGGACTTCAGATTACTGATGTGTTTGAGTCTGACATTGAAGAGGAATTGGTGAGACAGCCAATTCACCAATTCATCAGGGTGCTGGAGAAGATGATTGATGGAATTTGAAGAAACCCACCCAGCACGCACCCTGACCTCCACATGCCGACAGAACATACTAGGGAGGTTTGGGGAGAATTCACTATGATTTATCAGAGTTGTAGGTCCTGGGATGTATAGTTCACTAGCAACCTAAGAGCAGTCTGAACTCCAGCAATGATGGACCTGGAACTCACTTGGCACACAGAGGCCCCAACAGCTGGAGGGACACAGTATGATATAGATCAGGGGTCCCCAAACTAAGGTCCATGGGCCGGATGTGGCCCTCCAAGGTGATTGACCTGGCCCCTGACCTAAGTCTACCTGGTCTTTGAAGGTCTCTTTGCTTACTTATGGCTTTATGAGATCGTCTAGATGGTCTTTGAAGGTCTCTTTGCTTAGTTCCGTCCTTATGAGACCATCTAGATGGCTTTTGGAGGTCACTTTCCTTACCTATAGTCCTATGAGATTGTCTAGATGGCCTTTGAGGGTCCCTTTTCTTACCTATGGTCTTATGAAACCATCTAGATGGTCTTTGAGGGTCCCTTTCCTTATCTATGGTCTTCTGGTGGTCTTATGAGATCATCTAGATGGTTTTTGAGGGCCCCTTTCCTTACCTGTGGCCTTATGAGATCATCTAGATGGCTTTTGGAGGTCACTTTCCTTACCTATGGTCCTATGAGATTGTCTAGATGGCCTTTGAGGATCCCTTTCCTTATCTATGGTGTTCTGGTGGTCTTATGAGATCATCTAGATGGCCTTTGAGGGTCCCTTTCCTTACCTATGGTCTTATGAAACCATCTAGATGGTCTTTGAGGGTTCCTTTCCTTATCTATGGTCTTCTGGTGGTCTTATGAGATCATCTAGATGGTCTTTGAGGGTCCCTTTCCTTATCTATGATCTTCTGGTGGCCTTATGAGATCATCTAAATGGTCTTTGAGGGCCCCTTTCCTTATCTATGGTCTTCTGGTGGCCTTATGAGATCATCTAGATGGCCTTTGAGGGTCCCTTTCCTTACCTGTGGCCTTATGAGACCATCTAGAGGAGAGATTTGATCAATAGATTAGACAGACTAGAGAGATTCGATAGATGGATATATGGATAGAGCTATTTGTTGCCCGATACTTGATGCAACAAAGTGTTGGCACTGTCGACATAAACAGTGAAATTCAGAGCCTGTTGGATCCACAAGCGAGGAACCTGCCCGGCTGTTGCAGCCATAAATCACTTGAACGCACCCCCCTTTTCCCCCTCTGACATGTTCCTTCTCTCTCTCTGCCTCCCTTTTTGTCCTTGAGTGCTTATCGCTTCCAGCAAGTCCGGGCAAGGATGCTGGGAGCATCCTCCTCCTCCTCCTCCTCCTGGCCCGAGAGCCATGGATTCAGTGACTCAGCATCCTCCCGGCTTTCGGGCTGAGCAAACTTTGCCTCCGTCTCCAGTTGGCACGTTACTCGACGGGGGAAACCGTATGCCCGCCGTACCCACGGAACCCACACCCACAGGTTCCATGGCTTGAAAATAGGGGGTTGCTGGGCCTCTGAGTCCAGGCAGTCAAAGCGTTCCTCGGAAAGTCGACCCATCGTTTGCCTTTCCGGCGACGTGTGCCAAGCCGGAAATAGGAAGGCTCCTTTTCTCCAAAGCCATAATCATCATCAAGGGTTGATTTGAAAGGCCGGGAACGTCGGCCCTCGCAGAAGGCGGAAAGGAGCCCGTGGCAAAGAAAAGGACATCTGCTTCCATCCGCCGAGCGGCCCACGAGGAACGCAAGAGGGGAGTGGAGCCTCCAACAATGGCACAGCTGTCCCTCTCCTCGTTCGGAGATGTCGGCAAAGGTAACTTGGATGGATGCCTTTGAGAAATCCTAGCGGCACCGAAGAGATGGGCCTGCACGCTGGAAAGTGTGGCTTTGTGGGCCATATGTGGCCCCATCCCCTCGGTGATCCCTAGCCTCACACAACCTGACCCTTTGGTGCTCCACGGCCGATATATCCACTCCGTACTCTCTTGGAGAATGTGGTCCTGATAGGGTCCATAGCCTTTTCTTTTCCAGGCCCGACTTTTTGGTTGCTCTCAATGTTGGCGCCCAACATGTGGCACCTGAATGGGGTCCCTTCTGGTCTTTACGGTCCTCGAATGGAGTCAGAGCACCCATTGGAGTCCACAGTTAATCACAGTGGATAGTTGTGAATATGAATTATTATTATTACAAGTGAAACAAGCAGTCAAAGAAGAAGAACATGCCCTGGCAGAATATGTAAAGCAAAGTGAAGAACCTGCTTTGATTGAAGTCAAAAACTCCTCAAAGCACAGTAGACAAAAAAACAGTACAAGAAAACCGCACTACAAACTAGAGCTGACAGCCGGCACAACAAAACATTGCATGGAAAGTCCTTGACAAAATTGAAGGAAAAGCTGATAAGGAGAAGACCTGGCTCTGGCTCACAAATGGGACCCTGAAGAAGGAGACAGAAGGCCTGATCCTTGCAGCCCAGGAGCAAGACATCAGAACAAATGCAATCAAGGCCAAGATCGAAAAATCAGCTGATGACCCAAAATGCAGACTGTGCAAGGAAGCTGACGAAACCATGGATCATATCCTCAGCTGCTGTAAGAAAATCGCACAGACAGACTACAAACAGAGGCACAACTATGTGGCCCAAATGATTCATTGGAACTTATGCCTCAAGTACCACCTGCCAGCAGCAAAGAACTGGTGGGATCACAAACCTGCAAAAGTATTGGAAAATGAGCACGCAAAGATACTGTGGGACTTCCGAATCCAGACTGACAAAGTTCTGGAACACAACACACCAGACATCACAGTTGTGGAAAAGATAAAGGTTTGGAGCATTGATGTCGCCATCCTAGGTGACAGTCGCATTGATGAAAAACAACAGGAAAAACTCAGCCGCTATCAGGACCTCAAGATTGAACTTCAAAGACTCTGGCAGAAACCAGTGCAGGTGGTCCCAGTGGTGATCGGCACATTGGGTGCCGTGCCAAAAGATCTCAGCCGGCATTTGGAAACAATAGACATTGACAAAATTACGATCTGCCAACTGCAAAAGGCCACCCTACTGGGATCTGCACTCATCATCCGAAAATATATCACACATTCCTAGACACTTGGGAAGTGTTCGACTTGTGATTTTGTGATAGGAAATCCAGCATGTCTATCTTGTTTGCTGTGTCATAATAATATAATATAATATAATATAATATAATATAATATAATATAATATAATATAATATAATATAATATAATAATAAAATTTTATTCTTATTCCGCCCTATCTCCCCAAGGGGACTCACTTGGGAAGTGTCCAACGTGTGATCCAATACAACAGCAGCATAGTGATCTTGTTTGCTGTTCACTCATCTTGTTGTGTATCTAATAATAATAATAATAATAATAATAATAATAATAATAATAATAATAATAATAATAAGTAAAGCAAAGTGAAGAACCTGCTTTGAATGAAGTCAAAAATCAGAAACTCCTCAAAGCACAGCAGCCAAAAACCCAGCACAAGAAAACTGCACTACAACCTAGAGCTGACAGCTGGCACAACAAAACACATCACACAGTCCTAGACACTTGGGAAGTGTTCGACTTGTGATTTTGTGATACGAAATCCAGCATATCTATCTTGTTTTCTGTGTCATAATAAAATAATAATAATAATAATAATAATAATAATAATAATAATAATAATAATAATAATAAAGGCCACCCTGCTGGGATCTGCACGCATCATCCGAAAATACATCACACAGTCCTAGACACTTGGGAAGTGTTCGACTTGTGATTTTGTGATACGAAATCCAGCATATCTATCTTGTTTGCTGTGTCATAATAAAATAATAATAATAATAATAATAATAATAATAATAATAATAATAATAATAATAATAGCAGTGGGCCGAAAGCGCTATAAAAGTGCAACGGAAAAGCACCCTAAGTGTTAGTATCAAGGAAGGATTCATTCCCTCCATGCCCCGAATCCTCAGTTCTGGAAAGAAGGGATGACAACAACTCTCATCATCCCCGTCTTATGCCGAACTAGGTGAACGTGGAAACCTGTTGAAACAAAAGAGCAACGGAGGCCTTTGGGCAGCATCAGTGAGCATTGAATGGCACAACGGCATCCCTTGAATTCGGACCGAGAGTGACCCCAGAACCGGCCCTAGGTATTTTTCAAGTGTAGGCAAACAGAATTTTGGCGCCCTCCTCCAAAACAATCACTGAAAAATAAAAGCGTTGGATAAGCAAAAATGTTGGATAATAAGGAGGGATTAAGGAAAAGCCTAAATAAAGAACAACACTCTGAAAACAGGGGAAATCCAGACAGGAAACAATCAGGGCCAGTGACCCAGTTCTCAATGGATACGTGCTGGAAAAGCCATGGACCCGCATCCCCTGCTTGGCATCGTTTCCCAGAGACGGCAACCAAGCTGTTTCCCCCTCCGCGCCCACCTGCCCGCCTTCCTTCCTCCGCGCATGAAAGGGATGCCAACATCCTTTTTTCTAGGTTACGTCTCCCCGAAATAGCGGGCTGCCTCCGCCGAGATGACACCCGGGAAGCGGTGCCGGCGCGACGTCGCATCTGCCTTTGAACCTGGCACTTCAAAAGTCTCATGGCAGAGAACGAGGGAACGAGGGGGAACCCGGGGTGCCTGGGTGGGTATCGCCAGCAGTGCCACGCGGACAATGCCGTGGCTTCTTGAGCATCAATTCAATGTCTTGCAGAGGGAGAAACACCAACTTTTGAGTCCATATGGGTCAAGAAAGCTTTGTAGCCAAACTGGGCGGTTTCCCAGTTCCTTTCGGGCATTCGGCGGACCCGACGTCCCCGAATCCGCGATTCCCCGAAACCCGAAAAGAGATCCACCGAAGCCAGCCTGTGAAGAAGAGCCGAAGCGACGAAGCAGACGAGCCCCGAGATCCTTTTTTTAATTTTCCGCCATCCCTCCCTCGCCATCAAATATGAAATCAAATGCAATTAAAGCTTTCTAAACGGCTTAACGGCCCGGCCGGAAAGTGCTTGCGAAAGCAGCAATTACATAAGGCGGATTGCGTGGTGCCGTTGCGGCGCTTTTAATTCTCCGGGGCAGCAGCATATTGGGATTTGTAGTTGTCGGGTTCCTCTTCTCCCAGTTGTGCTGTGGGTCAGTCTTCCACCAGAAAAAGCACCAAGACACACGCTGGTAGATTCCAACAGGTTTTATTGTACAGAATACCAGAACCTTCTCTTTAGGACATTTATATAGGGGCTCTCACATACCAGAGGGTAATTGAGGTTTTATGAATTGTTAGGTTCTCTTCTCCCTGTTGTGTTGTGGGTCAGTCTTCCCCCAGAAAAAGCACCAAGACACACGCTGGTAGATTCCAACAGGTTTTATTGTACAGAATACCAGAACCTTCTCTTTAGGACATTTATATAGGGGCTCTCACATACCAGAGGGTAATTGAGGTTTTATGGATTGTTAGGTTCTCTTCTCCCTGTTGTGTTGTGGGTCAGTCTTCCCCCAGAAAAAGCACCAAGAAACACGCTGGTAGATTCCAACAGGTTTTATTGTACAGAATACCAGAACCTTCTCTTTAGGACATTTATATAGGGGCTCTCACATACCAGAGGGTAATTGAGGTTTTATGGATTGTTAGGTTCTCTTCTCCCTGTTGTGTTGTGGGTCAGTCTTCCACCAGAAAAAGCACCAAGACACACGCTGGTAGATTCCAACAGGTTTTCATTGTACAGAATACCAGAACCTTCTCTTTGGCCCATTTATATAGGGGCTCTCACATACCAGAGGGTAATTGAGGTTTTATGGATTGTTAGGTTCTCTTCTCCCTGTTGTGTTGTGGGTCAGTCTTCCACCAGAAAAAGCACCAAGACACACGCTGGTAGATTCCAACAGGTTTTCATTGTACAGAATACCAGAACCTTCTCTTTGGCCCATTTATATAGGGGCTCTCACATACCAGAGGGTAATTGAGGTTTTATGGCTGGCCCGTTTTATGGCTGGCATCTGTTCTTTGTTAGCCGACCGGAGATGTCAAAGCCTGGAGATCATGACAGTAATTTGGAGAGGTCACTGGGCATCTCTTGAATGGTCTTGCCTCCGGGAGTTGTAGTTTGACGAATGGTGTCGAACGAATGTCGAATGAATGTCGAACGAATGTCGAACGAATGTCGAACAAATGCCGTTCGGTGCCATAAGGATCCTCTTTTGGGGAGGCCCCAGCACCGAAGACCTTGTCGTTCTACAACTCCCAGGATGCACTCGTACAGAAACGGAACAGTATTCATTTGACAAGAGAATGGAATGAACCAGAGTCTTAGCTGTCTCATGATGTCCTCCTTCTGGGCCCATCCCTTCCGAGGATCTTGCGGGAAGACGGATGGGGATGGCAGGCATTTCGAACCTGTTGTTCCGAGGCGGGAAAGAACAGCACACTGTTCCCCAGATGGATGTTAATGCCAGCCGGAGGACGACTTGTCCCTTTGCTTCGTCCGCGTTTTGGCACCCGCCGGGCACCCGAACCCATGCACACCCACGTCCCATTTTATAATGATTTGCAAACTGCGAATAGTCAAACACACAGGTGCCAAATCCGCAGACATGACGGAAGTCTCAGGATGTGTAGTTTGCCCAAGGGCCCGTTGGCAATTAAGTGCCGCAATTCGGACAAGTGAATGGAACCCCGCTCTGGCTCAACGCAATGGACTCCTAGGAGTTGCAGTTTGTCGACCCCCCTCACCCAAGATTTATCGACCTTGCCAAACTACAACTCCCAGGGTTCAATTGCAAGACACAACGGGAGTCTTGGGATGTGTAGTTTCCTCAAGGGCCCGTTGGCAGTTAAGTGCCGCAATTCGGTCAAGTGAATGGAACCCTGCTCTGGCTCGATGCAATGGACTTCTAGGAGTTGTAGTTTGTCAACCTTGCCAAACTACAGCTCCCGGGGTTCAATTTCAGGACACGATGGAGTCTTGGGATGTCTAGTCTCCCTAAGGGCCCGGTGGCAGTTTTGTGTGGAATCATAAGCGCTGCAGTTCGGTCAAGTGAATGGAACCCCGGCTCTGGCTTGATGCAACAGAATCCTAGGAGTTGTACTTTGTTGACCTTGCCAAACTAGAACTCCCAGGGTTCAATTGCATTGAGTCTTGGCAGTTTGAGTGGCCCTAATTCCTGGATCCTACTGATCGATGACCGAGTCTCGGACTCCTTCCGTGTCTTTAAAGTCATGGAAATCAATCATCGGCTGTCATTATTTTTCAGTTCCTTCATGTTCAGCTGCTGTTGCCATTTCTTCCGTTCTGCTGCAATTAATCCATGACTTTATTCTGCTAATTATGATATTATTATTATTATTATTATTATTAGTGACCGTGGGAAGGGATTTATTAATCAGTAACCAGCTGCTAAAGATATGACGAGATCCTATTAGTATGAGTCCCCTGCAGGGTGAGAGAGAGCGGGATATAAGTATAGTAAATAAATAAATATTTTATTATTATTATTATTAATAATAATAATAATAATAATAATAATAATAATAATAATAATATATTTTATTTGCTAACACATTAAATTTCATTCTGCCTGGAATTTAAGAAGCGGCAATATCCCTCTGCCAGTTGTGGAACTGCAACTTTCTGGCTACTTTGAGAGTTACAGGTCTGACTGGGTTCAATTCGAGGAGGAAGATCATATGGTTCCAGTGCCGGCGCACACTTTGTTCCCTCTTGGGCTCCGCCATGATAAACCTTTACGGATTAGAAAGCGGGGCCAGAGCTAACCCAAGTTTACGGTAGAGATCTCTTGGCGTTTCACAGCGCCTCCGTATGTAGGAGAACTACAACTCCCAGAAATCAAGGTCAATTCTCCCGAAATCGCTCCAGTATGTTCAGTTGGGAAACGATGACTTCCAGGACTGCACAGCATGGTGACATGGCATACTAATAAGAGTAGCAGTAATAATAATAATGGTATTTAAAATGGGTCCCTACTGCATTTCTTCTCCAGTGCAGATGCACCCAGAGAAGGGTGTGGACCTTGGGAAACTATAACTCCCAGGAGCACATAGTATTAAAGTGGGGTCCAAGAGAATATTATAAATGCACCCACAAAAGGGTATGGACCTTGGGAAACTATAAATCCCAGCAGTGCATAGTATGGAGCTATAGTATTTAAAGTGGGTCCAAGAGTATAGTGTAAATGCACCCACAAAAGGGTATGGACCTTGGGAAACTATAACTCCCAGGACTGGAAAGCATGGAGACATGGCATACTACTACTACTACTACTACTACTACTAATTATTATTATTATTATTATTATTATTATTATTATTATTATTATTATATTGGCATTTAAAGTGGGTCCCAACTGCATTTATTCTCCATTGCAGATGCACCCAGAGAAGAGTTTAGATCTTGGAAAACTATAACTCTCAGGACTGGACAGCATGAAGACATGGCATACTATTACTATTACTACTGGCATTTAATGTGGGTCCCGACTGCATTTATTCTCCGCTGCAGATGAACCCAGAGAAGGGTTTGGTTCTTGGAAAACGGCAACTCCCAAGACCGTCTCATGGAGACATGGCATCTAAAGTAGCTGCTGAGTTTTTCCTGTTGTTTTTCGTCAATGCGACTGTCACCTGGGATGGCGACATCAATGATCCAAACCTTTTTCTTTTCCACAACTGTGATGTCTGGTGTGTTGTGTTCCAGAACTTTGTCAGTCTGGATTCGGAAGTCCCACAGTATCTTTGCGTGCTCATTTTCCAATACTTTTGCAGGTTTGAGATCCCACCAGTTCTTTGCTGCTGGGAGGTGGTACTTGAGGCATCAGTTCCAATGAATCATTTGGGCCACATAGTTGTGCCTCTGTTTGTAGTCTGTCTGTGCAATTTTCTTACAACAGCTGAGGATATGATCCATGATTTCGTCGGTTTCCTTGCACAGTCTGCATTTTGGGTCATCAGCTGATTTTTCGATCTTGGCCTTAATTGCCTTTGTCCTGATGTCTTGCTCCTGGGCTGCAAGGATCAGGCCTTCTGTCTCCTTCTTCAGGGTCCCATTTGTGAGCCAGAGCCAGGTCTTCTCCTTATCAGCTTTTCCTTCAATTTTGTCAAGGAACTTCCCATGCAATGTTTTGTTGTGCCGGCTGTCAGCTCTAGTTTGTAGTGCGGTTTTCTTGTACTGGTTTTTTGTCTGCTGTGCTTTGAGGAGTTTCTGATTTTTGACTTCAATCAAAGCAGGTTCTTCACTTTGCTTAATCCTGAGAGCAACGAATGCCAACACATGACAGAACAGGCCATTCATCCGGATCATTCCCTAGAGATCCACTCCATGCTTAAAATACACAGAGAATGCTCTACCCTACACTTGAACCCAACCTCGTGTGATGGACACAGTGGGAGACTGGATTTGAAGTGTAGGGCTCGGTGGAATTTAGTCAATGTGATGAAGTGGTCCGAATCCACGAGGGCGCAAAGGTCTGTGGCTGTGCTAGTGTGCCCAGCCAGGCCCTCGACTCTGAGCTGGGTATCGATCAGTGGGCCTCTTGCGCATGCTGAACGAAGGAGGGAGGGATGGAGATGGGGATGGAGAAGGAGGAGGAGGGAGAGGGCTCCACAGCTGCACCCAGGCACGGCGAGTGACAGCAGCCACGCGCGTGCATGCGCTCTCCTGCGGCCCCCTCCTTCCCTCCCTCCCTCCCGCCTTTGCTGCACATCGCT
The DNA here is from genome assembly GCF_035594765.1 of Anolis carolinensis. Classification (NCBI taxonomy): domain Eukaryota; kingdom Metazoa; phylum Chordata; class Lepidosauria; order Squamata; family Anolidae; genus Anolis; species Anolis carolinensis. Next base: position 2,149,725 of record NC_085847.1, read on the forward strand.
GCTGTCGCTGGGCTGGAAATGTAGCAGAGAGCCTGCCTGCGCTCCCTGTGCACCGCCTGCCATTGTGCATCTCGCCTCGGGTCCTCTCGGCTTGCATCCCTTCGTGGGAGAGTGGCCAAGCTTTGCAGAGGAAGCCCTTCCACTGCGGCGTGCTGAGACCGGTCCCTTTGGCTCGTAGGTGAGTGCCACGACACCCAAGGCTGGCCTACAGGGGCTTGGGGTGGGCTCGGACGCAGGTGGCATCCGTTTGGGCACACATTCAGCATCGGTCGGGGTGGATCCAGGAGCTGCACCGTATTATTAAGGGTCCGGACACTGCAGGAGGGTTTTTGCCAAGCCAAAGGATCCCTTGCCATCTCCATCCTCACATCGTGGGGTGCGACACCAAGGCGTGTGCCGTTGCCACTTTTGAGACCGTTTCCCAGAAAGATGGGGAGAATCGCAGCCTCCGAAATCCGAAGGGCCATCTAGCCTGACCCGAACCCACCACTTGGCGTTCATATATAGATGACTGGCCTCTCGGCCTGGGACATCGGTCGGGGTGGATCCAGGGCTGCACCGTATTATCTCAAAGAAAAGAGTTTGGGTATTGCCAATCCAAAGATTCCCCCTCCCCCCATCTCCATCCTCACATCGTGGGGTGCTGCCACTTTGAGACCGTTTCTTGGAAAGATGGGGAGCACCACAGCCTCCGAAATCCGAAGGGCCATCTAGCCTGACCCGCTGACCATGTCCGAACCCACCACTTGGCGTTCATATATAGATGACTGGCCTCTCGGCCTGGGACATAGGTTGGGGTGGATCCAGGGGCTGCACCGTATTATCTCAAGGGAAAGAGTTTGGGTATTGCCAAGCCAAAGGATCCCCACCCCCATCTCCATCCCCACATCGTGGGGTGCGACACCAAGGGGTGTGCCGGAGGCTGCACGCCGTTGCCACCTTTGAGACCGTTTCCCGGAAAAATGGGGAGAACTGCAGCCTCCAAAATCCAACAGGCCATCTAGCCTGACCTGCTGTCCGTACCCGAACCCACCACTTGGTGTTCATATATAGATGACTGGCCCCTTGGCCTGGGGACCTCTTCCGGAGGTAGATGATGGGTGATGGGATTGGTTGTTTATGTGATTTCAATATGTTCTAAGCCACTTTGGGTCCCGTGAGGGAGGAAAGCAGGATATAAATAATAATAATAATAATAATAATAATAATAATAATAATAATAATAATAATAATAATAATTTGAAACACAACAAGATGAGTCCACAGCAGACACTCTGCTGGCTGTTGCATTGGATCCCACGTCGGACACTATTATTATTATTATTATTATTATTATTATTATTATTATTATTATTATTATTTTATTGTATGACACAGCAAACAAGATAGATATGCTGGATTTCATTTCACAAAATCACAAGTCGAACACTTCCCAAGTGTCTAGGACTGTGTGATGTATTTTCGGATAATGCGTGCAGATCTCAATAGGGTGGCCTTTTGCAGTTGACAGATCGTAACTTTGTCAATGTCTATTGTTTCCAAATGCCGGCTGAGATCTTTTGGCATGGCACCCAGTGTGCCCATCACCACCGGGACCACCTGCACTGGTTTCTGCCAGAGTCTTTGAAGTTCAATCTTGAGGTCCTGATAGCGGCTGAGTTGTTATTATTATTATTATTATTATTATTATTATTATTATTATTATTATTTGAAACACAACAAGATGAGTCCACAGCAGACACTCTGCTGGCTGTTGTATTGGATCACACATTGGACACTATTATTATTATTATTATTATTATTATTATTATTATTATTATTATTATTTTCACTGGGAAGACAGCCCAAGGGCCTCCGTGTGTTCAATTCTTCATACTTTCCATAGATGTGTGTTTCTTTTGACCCAAATTGCCCATAATTTCCAAACTCTGACCCAAATGGGCCATAAGTATGACGGAAGAATGGCAAAGCAATTGGTTCAACAAAGCTTGGTTGGTGCTAGACTTTTGATATGTTTGCTACGTCTTTAATTGATACTACTTTAATTGATATATTTTTTTACAGTTTATAATATTGTGTTTTACTGACGTTGTTATTATCTGACTCTGGTACTGAATTGTTGCCATAGTTTGTAAATCCCCCTTTGGGGCATAAGTACAAGTAATAAATAAATAAATAAATTGGTTGCGAAGTCCGGGGAAGACTTTGGAGGTTGTGTTGCCAAAGTGTTGGCTTGGACTACACTTCCCATCTGCCCCGGCGTCTCTTTCGGGACTGCCATTCCAATCCATGCACCTTTGGTCTCTCTTCTGACTAAGTGGCAGCCATGGGGAGAATTGTAGCGGGATCCCGAGCCCCTGAACCCATCTAGTCTGACCCTTTTCCTGTGCTGAAATCTGTTGTTTGATGTCCAAGTTGTTCAAAGGCTGTAGATTTCATCACCCCGGCGGGCCAGGGATGATGGGATTTGGTCCGTTTGGGCACCTTGTGTGTCTCCTAGGACGCTTTGAGGAAACACAAGTTGTAGTTGGGAAAGAAGGAACCCAACTCTGGAACAAAGCGAGTCATTGGAGGTGCCTGGCGAAGTCTGCAATGGTCGGAATGGTTGTCCACCTCTGCCACCGTTTGGCCAGGTAACCTTGGTCATGTTCCTTGTCTTCTCCTATGGCCCTCTAGTCTAAATGCAGACTCAAATAGACCTATAGTCGGTCCACTTGCTCCTATGGATCTCCTACTCTGAGATGTAGGGATTGTGGGCAAAGAAACCGAGCTCGGA